>NC_137204.1:28070182-28100182 GCF_960531495.2 Zeus faber | reverse complement strand
ACATACAGTATATAGTCTGGTATACTGTATATAACCTGCGACCTTGCGTCCAGCGTCCCTTATGTCACCGTACGATTTTACCACCATGTGTAGCGCCCGGCTCTTCGGTTATCGTAGATGTAGAGTTTGAGGCTTCTCTGAACTTGTGGATCTTCATGGTTGTTTCTCAGATGTTTCTCTTGTGGAAGCAGCGGTAACGAAATCAGTCCATCAATCGAAATAGCATCAAACATTGAGGTGATGAAGATATTGTCACATTTGATCTTGTCAATATCACCCCGCCCAACGATAAGTTATTAATAAGGCTGAACACATAAAGA
Organism: Zeus faber; assembly: GCF_960531495.2. Classification (NCBI taxonomy): domain Eukaryota; kingdom Metazoa; phylum Chordata; class Actinopteri; order Zeiformes; family Zeidae; genus Zeus; species Zeus faber. The sequence continues at coordinate 28,099,862 of NC_137204.1, read as the reverse complement.
CATTATACTTCATCCATATAGTTTAATGGTATGATGCGTATACTGTATGTGGTCTGTGTATGTATGTTCAAGTTCAAGAGATGTGTATATGTATGTATATAATGTATATGTATTTATGTATATACAGTATGTATATATATGTGAATTTGTGTATATATATGTGTGTATATATATGTATATGTATGTATATATATGTGTGTGTGTGTGTGTGTGTATTTATGTGTGTGTGTATATATGTATGGGTGTGTGTGTATGTGTGTGTGTGTGTGTGTGTGTGTGTGTGTGTGTGTATATATATATATATATATATCTGTCTAGAGGTACTTGTAGAAACCCCGTGCTCTCTCTGTATTATTGGTGATCCATGTTCTCTACTGAGGTGCTGCTGTGTTTTGTCTCCAGACGTCCCGCCGCGGCGCCCCCGGGTGGCGGGCATGGGCGGCGCAGCGGCGCTGGGCATCCAGCCTGCCCCTCAACACCGTCGTGCTGTTCGTCCCCCAGCAGGAGGCCTGGGTGGTGGAGCGCATGGGCCGCTTCAACCGCATCCTGGAGCCGGTGGGTGGTGGGGGTGGTGCAGTCATATTTAACATGGACTCGTTGATGATGTGCCCTCTCATTCAGCGTGCTCTGGTTTTTCCGTCTGTACTTACAACAGGGATTGAACTTCCTCATCCCCGTCCTGGACCGAATCCGTTACGTTCAGAGTCTGAAGGAGATGGTGATCGACGTCCCGGAGCAGTCTGCGGTGTCGCTGGGTGACTCCCTCTGCTTATCACACCCTCAACAAGGAGACAGCTTCCATTCTAATAGTTTGCTTATTTGCACTCGCTCACAAATACGATGTCGCTGCGATGAATAATAATAATAATGATGATGATGGTAATAATAATTATAATTATAATAATAATTATAATAATAATTATAATAATACAGAGGACAATGTGTATTCATAGTTTGTGCTAGTTCCTGTAAACTTTCAACCTTTTTATCAGTTGGTATCCAAGTGAAAGTGCTGTTTTTGGGATGGAGTCCACCCATTATAGTCGTTAGAGATGATGTTTTTTTTTCCCAGAATGTCGTTCCATTTTCAAACCCGGATCAAATCTTTTCCTCTTTTCAATTTTTTTTCTCGTCATCATTCATCGCTTTTGAGGCGGTTTTTCTTTTGATTTCGCTCGTTTCTCAGTAGCTAGGCTAGCTGATCCCCTCTGGGGCCATGCGTCGCGCTAACACGCTTAGCCTTGCGTCGCTGCCGCCTCGAATCTCTCGTCGTTCCGTTTTGCTTTCAGGCGCGAGGTTCATGGTTTTTTTGGGGTTTTTTTTGTCACGACGGAGAGTCTACTTTAAATAAACGGAGACGTGAACGACGTCCGTCGTCGTTTTGCTCTTTTGCAGATAACGTGACGCTACAAATAGACGGAGTGCTGTACCTGAGGATTCTGGACCCCTTCAAAGTAAGCGGGCAGCCATTCCGTCCCGTCGACGGTGCAGCGCGAAACGTATTGGGGTGGGGGTCAAGTACTGAGTGTGTTTCTTCCTCCCAGGCCAGCTACGGCGTGGAGGAGCCGGAGTACGCTGTCACGCAGCTCGCCCAGACCACCATGAGGTCGGAGCTGGGGAAGCTGACGCTGGACAAGGTGTTCAGGGTACGAGGCGACGCCCGAGCTTTTTTAAAAAATTACCAAAAAGATGTTTAGAGTGCTGGAGCAGATAGAAAAAACAAGGTAGAATACAACTGAGCAGCCATCGTATGGTGTCACCTGCCGCTGTAATATAACATGTGTGTAGACATAGAGTGATTCTCAAAGTGGGCTCCATGGCACGAAGCCAGGAAATATTTTGGAAATTAAAAAAAGAGACTTTTTTTTAATAAATTTATATTGTTGGTGTCCTTTGAAGGGTTACACCATTAAAATGTAAGAAATATAAGGTTTTCATGCAATAGCTACGTGTAGATGTATAATGATCTCCTCTTAGATCAGTGTGTGTGTGTGTGTGTGTGTGTGTGTGTGTGTGTGTGTGTGTGTGTGTGTGTGTGTGTGTGTGTGTGTGTGTGTGTGTGTGTGTGTGTGTGTGTGTGTGTGTGTGTGTGTGTGTGTGTGTGTGCACACGCGCGCACGGCATACATACATACATACAGTACATAGTCTGGTATATATAACCTGCGACCTTGTCTCACGAGTCTCGCTTTTGGGCTTTTTTTGTTTGTTTGTTTCTTCTTCCTTCCCAGGAACGCGAGTCCCTGAACTCCAACATCGTCCAGTCCATCAACCAGGCTGCAGACGAGTGGGGGATCCGCTGCCTGCGCTACGAGATCAAGGACATCCACGTCCCACCGCGCGTCAAGGAGTCCATGCAGACGCAGGTCACCTTGGAAAAAAACCAATCATGTATTTTATTGTATTTTATACAATTTTGAGGTTATGGAGGATATGGTTGGAATTATATATATATATATATATATATATATATATATATACAAACACACACACACACACACACACACACACACACACACAATTATTTATGTCACTAATTTTTTGATTTATTAATTATTATTATAATAATAATTTTTAGGGGCTGGTTCCCTAATGTTATTGCTGGTATTTATTTTTATTTTTTTAATCTTCTTGGTGCTGAAAGGTGAAAAGCTTAAAGCTGAAAGTAAAGAAGAGACACGGCGATCGCAGAACTGAACCGGTGTGGTCTGGTGTTCGGACGGCTGCTAGCTGAGTTGTGTCACGTTTTGGGTTCATCTTTTATTGTTTACAGACCGTCTGAAACAACAGAGTGACAACAGTGATTTTTTATTTATTTATCTTTTAACAGGCAGAACGGCCAATAATACAGGAGAAATGTCTGTTTTAAGTTAAGGTTATTTACTTTCATTTTTCCTCACATTTCCTTTTTCTTTTTTCCTCACATCTGGGCGGCGGCGTCACAGGAGGGCGTGGCCGTCTCTGCCGCAGCGCAGGAGCAGGGTGCTCGTCAGTCGGCAACACAGTCACCTAGTTTCGCCGATATTTAGGATGGTGTCGCACCTTGTTGAGTTGTTATTATTTAGAAGTAAAGAGCATTTACCCCAAAAACGGATTAGTCCTGTGAAAGCCACCGAGTGTGATATTACAACATGTCTTCAAAGTGTCTTTGAAACGCTGCCTTTACATTCTCAATCCGTCCTCTTGTTTGGATTCACTGTCTTATTGGGTGGATGAGGTGTTGATGGATCCATGAATTTGCTCGTGTTTGGCTCCGTTTTGGCCGACTCCCCATATCTTGTTTGGGCTTTGCGGCGTTGAAGGGAACGGCCTGGGTTTTGCTTCGTTCAAGTAGGAAACGAAGTAAAACAAATAGGTCTTCGTCTGAAGTAAAATCCCGGATTCCTTCTAAAATGAGGAGAGGCTCCGCAGCGGAAAGGAATGGAAGGGAATGTAAATGGACATTAAAACCTGGTGCTCTGGCCCGGTGCTCCGCCTGGTGCTCCGCTCCGCTGTGTAATAAACCAATGATACAGAGATTAATTTGCTGAACATTTCATGGAATGATGTCATTTAGATGCTGCTTCTGTCCAAAGCGTCTTCGAAAAAGTCGATCTGGGGTCAGTAGTCAAAGTGACATCACAGTCTGAACGGGGCGGGGCCCAGTAACACGGCCGTCCCCCTGCAGGTGGAGGCGGAGCGCAGGAAGCGAGCCACCGTGCTGGAGTCGGAGGGAAGGAGGGAGGCCGCCATCAACGTGGCGGAGGGCCAGAAGCAGGCCCAGATCCTGGCGTCCCAGGGCCTGAAAGCAGAGCAGATCAACATAGCGGACGGTGTGTAAAAAGGGGCAATAATTCATGTGAAATTTCACATTAATTATTAGTAATCATCTCGATACGGAGCTTGTAGGCCCCGCCGGGCCCCGGCTTCTAACTGGCCGCTCTGTTTCCTTCAGGTGAAGCTCAGGCCATCTTCGCCAGAGCAGAAGCCAAAGCCAAAGCAATCCAGCTGCTGTCAGACGCCCTGACGGAAGAGGTGAGAGGGACGCTGTAGTTACTGTCGTGACTCTGGAGTGACTCTAGTGACTCTGCCGTGACTCTGTCGTGACGTTGTAGTGACACTAGTGACACTGCCGTGACTCTGTACTAACACTGCTGTGACTCTGCCATGACACAGTGACACAGTCTGTCGTGACACATTGACACAGTCTGCCGTGACTCTGTAACTGTATTAATACTAGATGTGATGCAGAGTGGGCTCACAGACTACTTGTGGTCGTCAACATTATTATTGTGATCATAATTTATCATATTATCATTATGATGATGATTTCTTCAAATACGATTATTGGATGTTTTCCAGAACGGTAACGCCGCCGCCTCCCTCAGCGTGGCTGAGCAGTACGTCTCGGCGTTCTCCAACCTCGCCAAAGAGTCCAACACCGTCCTGCTGCCGTCCAACAGCGGCGACGTCACCGGGATGGTCACTCAGGTTCCCACGCCCTAAAAAACATCCTATGGCTCCAGCTTTCATTAAGTGTTGAACACATGAGATGACATCAAAACGTCCACAGAGTATCCATTTTGGAGCTTTGTAATTATTATTATTTCAACCCAGCTCTTTATTTTAACTCAAAATTGCAGTTGAAATGAATAAATGAAACACCAATACATCACTCTCATCACTTTTTCTTTCTCGTTATTTTTTTTTTATACTTTTACTTATCTTTTTTTTTTTTTTTTTTAGGCGATGACCATTTACAGCTCTCTGGCCAAGCAGAGCCCGAGCGGGAGCAAAGTAGCGACCTCAGAAACCGAGGAGAAGGAGGAGGAGGAGGAGGAGGAGGAGAAGAGCGACGAGGCTCCGCCCCCTTCAGGATCCGCCCGGTAACACAGGCACATGAAGAGAACTGAAAGTCAGAAGAACTTTGGATTCACCTCCTCGCTTTGCGACGCTGAAAGACTTCCCTGTGTGAGGGAAGCCGACCTCCGACGGCGGGAAAACGGAGGGAAATACGGGACTTCAGCGTATTTTTGGCTTTTTCTTTTTTCTTTTTTTTGTTTCTTTGTTTGTTTTTTCGAGCCTTAGAGTTCTGGGAAATATTTGTAGTTGTTGTTGATTAGATTTGGGCGGCACCCACCAGCTGAATGTCGAGTTCAATCCTTGGTTTTTATGTCGCTTTCAGCAGCCGGGCAACCTGTCAATGTGGCTCATAGACGAGAAAAGGTTGTTTATTTCCCGAAATGCTTTAGTTTTAAAGTTCAGTAAATCAGCGTAGTCATTATTATCATGAGTAATAATATCAAACTTTGAAGCTTGTTTTCCCGATATGATAATTATTGACAAAAGATGGATTATGGCCGTCACGAAAAAAAAAGCACCGTTGTAATTCGATGTGTTTTAATTTACTTTAAGTTTAATGTGATCATTATTTGTATTTGTTTTCTTTGATTCACACATTCATAGGTAATTAATGTGAATATTCCAATGTTGTTTTTTTGGAGCAACTTTAAAAACCTGGATTTTTTTTTTATATATACACACAATATGTTTTGTGAGTTGCAGGGATGTCTATTTCTCACCCCAAAATGATGTTAAGATTTATTTTGTGTTTTGTGCACAGTAAGTAGAAATAATAAGTATCTCACAATAGGACTGAACCATTGGGAAAATACCTATTTCTGATATTTTTTACTTATTTTATTTTTTTTCAAGCCAAAGCCCCAATGTACTATAATACAATATATGAATGTCATATTGGGGCGTCGTGAATCCATCGTTTAAAAGAAAAAGACTGTGAGATAGACTAACGTCACGTATTATATAGCATTACAACAAGATTTTTGGATTAGGTGTTTGTGGAAGCGAACGGACCGTCAGGCTTTTATGTTTGGAGGATCTCGCCTCAGTCACTCAAAGACTTCGGAAAGTGTGACGAACAAATCAAAAATATAACGAAAAAAATGTATATAGAAATGACCTAAAAAATAAACTGGAAAGATTTGGTCATGTACCATAACTAATGAATATAGGAACCTGCAGCTGGAAAACCACCAACCCAGATGACAGGAGAGTTGGTTCACGAAATGTAATTTAACCAGTTCAGCTTCATTTTGATCTGCTTACAACACAGTCAATTAATTATATTATATAATTATAGAACCCAGAATCACGATTGTGGCGCCTCCCCTTGCGGCTGCCTGCGTGAGCACCTTGTGTCGATTACGCACATTTTGGTATGTTTTAGTATTTTTACAGCTTATAGAGCTTATTGTGCGTAATCACCAGGTGTCATGACATTTCACTGCATATGTATGACCGTATGTATATGTATGTGACAAATAATCCCTTGAACTTGAACCTGAGGAAATGAATATAATTTATGTTCCAAGCTCGTCGGGCGGGTCGCTCCGGATCACTCTCTTCCTTTGGGGGGCGCGATTTAACTTCAACCTGCCGACACAGGTGTGCAGACAGGGAGAGGCCTCCAGGGGTGGAAATGAAACTGAGCGCAACGGAGACAAGTGATGGATCAGTTGCTTTGTCAAAGTTGATGGTTTACAGATTACAGACAGACTCACGTGCATTGCACAACAGCACAACCTGCTGGAATCAACGTCACGTTGATAGAAGCCACAGCAGCTTTGCACTGGTTGCAGCTTCTTGCAAGTAATAAAATAAATAAAAAAGATTGTTTTTCTCTATAGCTTTATTTTACACATATAGATATATGTGTGTGTGTGTATGTATATATATATATATATATATATATATATATATATATATATCTTTATATAAATGTGTGTGTGTGATCAAAAATCTTAACAAAACATTTTATTCACATTATTATTTTTTTTACCTTTTTTTTTAATTTCTACTTGTGCGCATGTGTGACAAGGCGACGGAGTCGGTGTTACACTCATAAAGAGTCCGTCCGCGAAGTTTCCGCCGCCACCCCCACACGTGTGTTCCGGTTCACAGCTTTGAGTAATAACGAAAACAACCAAATTAAAATTAAAACACGGATTACGAACGATTGACGCTCTGTTAAGACGTTTATTTTCAGTGCTTTACTTGCGAAATTAACCCCTTCGTGAGAAGAACAATGAATCCACCTCCGTCGGTCGACCGCCCTCGACCTTTTGTGCACTAGTGCGCATGTGCCTTAAAAAAAAAGAAAAAAAAAAAGGCGGATTGGGTGTTACACTGATAGGAGTCCGTGCAAAACAAAGCTTCCGCCGCGTCGCTCCCCGCCTGTTCCGGTCGTCCTTGCTTCCGGGGCCCGTCTCAGCGCGTTGTGCCGGCGGCGTCCCGATGCAGGTGAGCGGGGTCCGGCGTCGCTGCGGCTCCACCTGAAGGCTCCGGTCCGGGAAACGTTAGTCCCGCCCCACGGCGCGTCCCTCCCCCCCGCGACCGAGAGAGGACGAGAAGGACCGAGACAAGGTCAGTAGCGTCCGTCTGCCTCCACGCCGGGTTGTGGCGTCATTCAGGGCGAAACACTGACGTCAGGCTTTATCTCCATTGCTCTGTTATTGAACTGGATCTAAAGGCAGAGACGTGGGGGGGGTTTGTTATCAATCATATTAATACAGAAACTATTTTCCAGTTGCCTGTCTGTCTGTCTGTCAGTCATTTCATGTCTGTCTGTCAGTCATTTCATGTCTGTCTGTCTTTCAGTCATTTTGTCTGTCTGTCTGGCTGTCTGTCAGTCATTTCATGTCTGTCTGTCTTTCAGTCATTTTGTCTGTCAGTCATTTCAGTAATTTTGTCTGTCTGGCTGTTTGTCTGTCATTTCATGTCTGTCTGTGTCATTTCATGTCTGTCTGTGTCATTTCATGTCTGTCTGTCTATCTGGCTGTCTGTCTGTCTGTCAGTCATTTCATGTCTGTCTGTCAGTCATTTCATGTCTGTCTGTCTTTCAGTCATTTTGTCTGTCTGTCTGGCTGTCTGTCAGTCATTTCATGTCTGTCTGTCTTTCAGTCATTTTGTCTGTCAGTCATTTCAGTAATTTTGTCTGTCTGGCTGTTTGTCTGTCATTTCATGTCTGTCTGTGTCATTTCATGTCTGTCTGTGTCATTTCATGTCTGTCTGTCTATCTGGCTGTCTGTCTGTCTGTCAGTCATTTCATGTCTGTCTGTCAGTCATTTCATGTCTGTCTGTCTTTCAGTCATTTTGTCTGTCTGTCTGGCTGTCTGTCAGTCATTTCATGTCTGTCTGTCTTTCAGTCATTTTGTCTGTCAGTCATTTCAGTAATTTTGTCTGTCTGGCTGTTTGTCTGTCATTTCATGTCTGTCTGTGTCATTTCATGTCTGTCTGTGTCATTTCATGTCTGTCTGTCTATCTGGCTGTCTGTCTGTCTGTCAGTCATTGTCTGTCTGTCTGTCTGTCATTTTATGTCTCTCTGCCATGTTGTCTGGCTGTCTGTCAATAATTTTATCTGTCTGTCTGCCATGTTGTCTGTTTGGCTGTCTGTCTGTCATTTTATCTGTCTGTCTGCCGTGTTGTCTGGCTGTCTGTCTGTCATTTTGTCTGTCTATCTGTCATTCTGATTGTCTGGCAGTAATTTTATCTGTCATTCTGTCTGTCTGTCTGTCTTGTTTTTTTGGGGTTAAAAATTATAGAAATTCCTCTGCATCAGGTTCCAACATTCCTGATAAAATCCCAAACAGTTCATACATCATGTCATCGTTGATAAACTGCCGTGTGTGTGTGTGTGTGTGTGTGTGTGTGTGTGTGTGTGTGTGACCTAAATAAACAGAGGGGATCCCTCTCTCCGTGTCTCCAGGATGCAGCGGTTGCCCGTCCTGGGCGTCCTCCTCTGGGTGTGTGGGCTCTTCTATGTGGGCCTCCACCTGTTTGTGGGCGGCTTCCTGCTGGTGCGTCTGGAGGTGAACCGGACCAGCGCCTGCCAGGACGCGCTGCAGCCCGACCTCGGGGCCCGGCTCGGGGGCCCGCTGGCCCCGCCAGACTTCTGCCGCCCCAAGCCCCGCTTCCGCAGGGCCGTGCTGGTCGTCATCGACGCCCTGAAATTCGACTTTGCCCGCTTCGACCCGGCCAACGCCGCACCCCGCCCCCATGAGAACAAGCTGCCGGTGTTCGGGCAGATGGTGTCCTCCAGGCCGGCCCACAGCCGCCTGTTCCCTTTCCGGGCCGACCCGCCCACCACCACCATGCAGAGGATCAAGGGCTTCACCACGGGGTCCCTGCCCACCTTCATCGACGTGGGGAACAACTTTGCCTCCAGCGCCATCTTGGAGGACAACATCATCCACCAGCTCGGACAGATAGGTAACGACAATAACAGAGAAACAAAGTTGGTTATGATTTCTATCGTCGGGGGGGTCGGCACGTCCTTTAAAAGTCTTTAAAATAGTCATGAAATGGTCTTAAATTAGATTATGAGATCCTTGAAGTCATCAAAAGTGACTTTATTGCATTTTAGTGGTCAATAAACTTTTGTAGATTTGAATTCACGGTCTCTTAAAAGTCTTCAAAGTCAGTAACTAGTTACTGACTTTGAAGACTTTTAAGAGACTCAGCTAGTCTTTAACTTTATGAGGTCTCCACATTTCATGACTCTCGAATTTGAATTTAGGACTTAGAGGTCTGAGGTCTTAAATTTGAGGGCTGATGTCATGGAATGGTCTTGAATTTCAATTTGAGGTTTTAAAAGTTGCTAAGTCGTCTTAAATGTACAAACTTTATTAGAATTTAAGTCATTGAATGACTCATGTGGTCTCAAGTCATTAAGTATTCTTCAATTTGAATGGAGTCAACAGGATGCAGCCTGTTAAATATAAACAGCTACAGCCAAACATCCCATCGAATAAGTCACAACAGTTAAAAAAAAAATATATATATATATATATATTATTTTTAAATGTAAAAGTGCATTTATAATATTTTGTTGCTCCTGGCAGGCAAGCGGATGGTGTTCATGGGAGACGACACGTGGGAGAGTCTTTTCCCGAAAAAGTTCCACCGCTCCCTGCCCTTCCCTTCCTTCAACGTCAAGGACCTGCACACGGTGGACAACGGCATCCTGCAGAACCTCTACTCCACCCGTACGGATAAAGCCCAGCTCCGCCTACCTGGGGTGGCGGGCGGTGCTTCGGTGATAGGTTGAGAAAAAAGGGCAGGCGGGCCGCTGCGGCATTCTCTGCTCGGCCGATGTTTCCAGGTTTTGGTGCTTTTTAGATGAAGAGTCCTTCCTGAGTCTTTTCTCGAGGGTCTCTCCCCCGAAACAAAAAACACTCGTAAAAGCTGCAGAAGTGCAGTTTTTGATTTGCGTGCCCCCCCCGACGACACGGCCGCCCAGCGCGTGTTTGCTTTGTTGACGTGGCCGTATGGGAACTGCACGATGGGACCATGAATCACAACGCAGCCGTTGAGATGACGGACACTTTGATCTGAGTGTCGTCCTACTACAAAGTGTTGAAAAAAAACCTAGAAAAAAAAATTAATAATAATAAATCTTTAAACCAATATTTTTATGCGATGCTCTTCGTCATACGATTGTAGACAATTACAAAAAAACAAAAATCAACATGATAATTTATTGTCTTTTAATGGCATATTATCATGGAATTATTAACAGTTAACTATTGATTTTTAATGTTTCTCAGTCTAAGCTGAATTAAATAACCTGAAATTTCCCACAACATGTGATCTGACGTCTCAGAGTCGATTTGCAAAGCTGGAGTTTACAGTCTGGTATCGTGTTTGAAGTTGGCATGCAGTTTGTTTCTTTTTGAATTCATAATCCGATGTCGCGAGAGGGATCTTGTGTCGTTTTGTGGTAATGCCTCCCTCCCCGGACTAACCCCCCGTCTCCCCCCGTCTCCCGTGTTGTCCCAGTGGTGGGTGAGGACTGGGACGTCCTGGTGGCCCACTTCCTGGGGGTGGACCACTGCGGGCACCGGTTCGGCCCGGACCACCCGGCCATGGCCGACAAGCTCACCCAGATGGACGGAGTCATCAGGTCAGACGAAAAAAAACACGAAAAGGGCTGATTTCAGACCCTTTGAGGCTCCGTTGAACTGTCTGAGGCCGTGTCTGAAGCGGGACGAGACCGACCGACTGGATATGACGTTCCTTGAAGGTTGTTTTGCCGCACGTCTCCTGCAGGTCGGTGATAGAGCGGCTCCAGGACGACACCCTGCTGGTGGTGCTGGGGGACCACGGCATGACCGACTCCGGGGACCACGGAGGGGAGAGTCTGAAGGAGACGGACGCCGCTCTCTTCCTCTACAGCCCGTCGCCCCTGTTCCCTGGACCGCCCTCCGAGGTCGGTGGTCAGACCTTTATGAAGAGGATTACCGTTTATTCAAAGATGAATAAACAGTGTTGATAAATCATTTACATCATTTCCACCAATTTGAAAAATATATATATTATGAAAATATACTTATATTTTAATTGTTATTTATTATTATTATTATTATTATTGTTATTATTACCATCGGGTGGTCCGTCCCCTACTGTTATTGTTGAATTGTTTTCCTCAGAATTTTTCGGGCTATAACTATCTGGAACAGAACAACGGCAGAAGCTACGAACACGGTTGACTCGTTAAAACCGGAGCGTCGCAAACATGTTGTGGTTCAAGTTTCATCCAAATGGATCCACATGCCGAGCAGGAAATAGTGGAAAAACCGGCTAAATCTGACCCATCGTAGCTGGAAGGCCCCGCGTCGCCGACACGCCGACGTTCGAAAACGAGATGAGCGAGATGAGATTTAGAGTGAGACGCTTTATGAGGTCATCATACTATAAATGTGCAGGTTGTGGTTCAGAAAATTCCATTGGCACGTGTCCAGTGTGCGGTGTAGACTCCATCGCTCTGTAGCGGTTATTATTTTATTTCTTTGGTCCTCCTTATTTTGCCGAATTCATGAAAAAACATGAATCCGAAGAATCTTGTGACCACGTCAAGTCGAGGCCGCCCACGAATGAGTGATCCGTTCATGATCCGGGAAGAACCTGTAGAGTCGTGATAAGTCACAGTAGTTTTTTTTTTTTTTGTATTTCATGGAAACATAACCTATGGAAAACTTAATCCAAGGAAAGAAGTCGGCACTAAAATTACGTAAGTTTGATCACCTTCGTAAACCTCCGTAACCATGTCACTTCAAACATGTGACACCAGCAGCCAGTCGTACAGTAGGAGCGCAGGTGCCTCCTCCGCTCTCTCCAGTGCGCAGCGGGGATGCGGACCCCCCCCGGGAGCTGACACGGCGGGTCTTCCTAAAACGCCAATTTGAACTGGAAGTCGCACTCTTCCCAACCCGGACCGGGCCGGGCTCCCGTCCCCGCAAAAGGAGAGCGATTAAAGAAAGAATCCTCATTAGGAGAGAGCCCCTCGGTTCGCTCCAAACGTCCCTGCATATAATCACAGAGCGCAGATTCAGGAACCTCTGATCCTCCGAAAACTAATACATATCTAACATAACTAAACTGGTACCCGTGTATTGCTGCCTGCAGCTATACTTTTTTTTAATTATCAATCTAGATATAGATATCTAGATATATCTCTATCTATCTACAGTATCTATCTATAGATGCAGTATATCTATCGAGAGAGAGAGAGATCTCTCCAGTGGCCATATTGTCTTCCTTGTTAAGTTATTTTCACATGTAACTCAATGTTTTAATGTGTATAGAGACTTAAGTTTTTTTTACTTTTTTATTACTTGCACTGTGCTGTCAACATTTGCCGCTGTAACAACCTTAATCGTTATATAATGGATGTTATCTCATCCGTCTTATCTGATATATAATGTAATTAAGTTTGACTTTTTTTTTATTTTTTTATCCATCAACATTATTCTGTGTGTCAAATTAGAAAATCGAAATAAATCAAGTGACACATCAGACTCACCATGCCTTTTTGATTTTATTTTAATTTCCTGCTGCCAGCCCTGTAATCTTTTAACATTTCCCTCCTGCTCCTGCAGGGAGAGCCGGCGGTGGTCCCCCAGACCGACCTGGTTCCCTCCCTGTCGCTGCTGCTGGGGTCTCCCATCCCCTACAGCAGCCTGGGCCAGGTGCTGCTGCCCCTGTTCCCCCCACACGGAGATGCATCCGCCGGGCTCAGCCAGAGGGAGGCGCTGTGGGTCAATGCCAAACAGGTAGTGTGTGTGTGTGTGTGTGTGTGTGTGTGTGTGTGTGTGTGTGTGTGTGTGTGTGTGTGTGTGTGTGTGTGTGTGTGTGTGTGTGTGTGTGTGTGTGTGTGTGTTCGATCAATTTTCAAGTTCAAGGGATTATTTGTCACTTACATATACATACGGTCATACATATGCAGTGAAATGTCATGACACCTGGTGATTACGCACAATAAGCTCTATAAGCTGTAAAAATACTAAAACATACCAAAATGTGCGTAATCGACACAAGGTGCTCACGCAGGCAGCCGCAAGGGGAGGCGCCACAATCGTGATTCTGGGTTCTATAATTATATAATATAATTAATTGACTGTGTTGTAAGCAGATCAAAATGAAGCTGAACTGGTTAAATTACATTTCGTGAACCAACTCTCCTGTCATCTGGGTTGGTGGTTTTCCAGCTGCAGGTTCCTATATTCATTAGTTATGGTACATGACCAAATCTTTCCAGTTTATTTTTAATGTGCTTTATATGGGTGTACACTGCAGCAGAGACCTGGGGCTGCTGGAGGATTTGCTTATCGATCCAGACACGTTTTAAATACAAAGAACAAACCCGCATCACAACTACACCGGGGGTTGGCGTGTCCAGTCGGATGAGCTGCTGTTTTCTTTTTTTTTTGCCAAGTTTTACAACACACCAATGAACTTCAACCCCCGTCTCCCACACACAGAGCGTTACACTAGTTATTTATGGCAGACTACTAAACAGATGTTTGATTTACGTTACTCTTTTATTTGTCCTTTGAAATGTGAAAGTCCTGTCTGTCCCCCCTGAAGGTGAACCGCTTCCTGGAGACTTACTCCGTGCTGGCGAGGGACATCCCTGCGCAACGTCTCTCCGAGCTGCGCCAACACTTCTCCCGCCTCTCCGCCGCCTACCTCGCCGCCGAGGGCTCCGGGGTGCCCTCCCCCGGCCTGGAGGCCTCGCTGCAGGCCTACCTCACCTCCGTCAGGGAGACCTGCCGGGCCACCTGGGCCCGCTTCAACCCGCTCAAGATGGCCGCCGGTTTAGCCGTCCTGGCGCTGGCCTGCCTGCTGTGCTTGGTGCTCTCGGAGCTGTCCGGCACGTTGGTCTCGGCGGGCGGCGTGTTAAGGCTCCCCCTGGTGGCGGCGCTGGTGGCGGGCGTCTTCGCGGTCGCCGGTCAGCTTTTCGCCCGAGGCCACGTGGAGGTGGCGTGGTGCCTGGCGCCCGCCGCCGTCGCCTCTGAACTGGCGTTCCTCTGGAGGGCGCGCCGGTACCGGGCCCGGGTGTCCGCCGCCGTGGTCGGAAACGGATCTGGATCCAAGGTCCCGAGGGCAACTGGTTGGACCGGCTGGTTGGTCTGGTTGGGCCCGCGGTGGCTCCTGGTCCCGCCGCTGCTGGTGGCATTCCTGCGCTGCGCCTCCCTGCTGTCGGACAGCTACGTGATCGCCGAGGGCCGCGCGGTCACCTTTCTGGTCCTCTCTCTGGGCCTCTACGTCCCCGTCCGCCTCAACTGGGACGGCCTGTTGCTGCCCGCCGCCCACGACCCCCAGAAGCCCGCCGGGCTGCCGCCCTCCTTGCTGCCGCCCTCGGCCGTGAGGAAGGAGGGCGCCACCCTGCTGGCCTGGCTGGGCGTCCTGGTGGGCAGCCTCTACCTCTCGCCATCCTTCCACGGCTGCCGTGAGGAGCAGGGCTCCTGCCGGCCCTCGGCCTTCCTCCAGCCACTGGCCCGCCTCCAGGACAGCCAACTCAGGAACCTGCACTACGTGGTGTCGCTGGCCTCGCTGGGCCTGTGGACCCACCTGCTGAGGCGCTGGCTCCGCAACTACGGCAACCTCAACTCGTCGGGCGGGGCCGTGTTCACGGCCCGCCGGCTGCTCCCCCTGCTGGTCGTCTGCCTGGGGCTGCACTGGGCCGTCAGCGCCACGCCCGAGGACGGCTTCAGGGACCTGACCGAGTTGATCGGCTTCGCCCGGCTGGTGCTGCCCCGTGCAGCCTTCGCCCTCCTGGGTCTGGGGGTGCTGCTGGTCTGGCTGGACCCAGTCACCGTGTTCGCAAAGACCCGGGAAACGGCGCCGGCGAGGGGTCCGTCCTCCATGCCGCCGCTCCCGCCGCGGTACCGAGCCAGCACGGGCATCAGCCCCCAGGCCGAGCTGCACCACCTCATCCCGCAGATCTACCAGCGCATGCGGCGCTCCCTGGAGGACGGAGGGGAAAGTGACGGGGCGTCGGAGGCGGACGGTCGGCCCGCCGTGGAGGCTTACGGGCTGGGGACGGTCTACTCCGCCCCCCTGGTGCTGTTCTGCGGCCTGCTGGGCGTAGGCCTGCTGCTGCTGCACCCGGAGGGCATGGCACTCGCCTTCTTGCTGCTGCTGCTGGAGATGGGGGCCCTGCTGCACATCCACGCCTCCACCACCACCCTGAGCGGCCTGCAGGGGGCGCACTCCGGTAAGACTTACACCACTCATCAAATACACTACAAATATCAATTCAGCCTGGGGTTCCTACAATTCATTAAAAATATATAATAATAAAAATAAATATATATATATTTATTTATTTATTTATTTATTTATCTATTTATTTATTTATTTATTTGAGATGTGGGAAAGAACCAAAAAAGTGCTCGTCTTCCTTAGCGTGAGCTTGATTGATTGAGCTTTGAGCTGATTTCTACCAGTAGATAGCGCTGCTGAGCCACACCCATCATCTGTAACAGACTGAATTACACGGAGGGCTTGGTGCAGAACACTGAACTAAAGAAATGATGACAGAGGTTCTGTCTCTACTCTATCTATATGTTTGTCTATAGACATATACATGTGTATATATATTATTTATTTTTATTTTTTATTTTTTTGAATAGATTTTATTCTCAGTTTGAAATTTCTATCTCGCTAAAAATCTCTAATTTACAGTATCTGATAAATAATTAAGGGTTAATAAATTAAGAAGTAAATTAAGGGATTAATAAAGTATCCTTATATTTGTCTTTTTTTAATCTCATATATCATATTATCTCTTGTATCAAATATTCTAATAGACATTATTCTCAGTTTGGTGTTTCCAATATATATTGTATATAATCAAAAAAAAATCTCATATTGACAATGTACAGCATCTGTAATATATAACATCTGTAGTATCTAGTATTAAATATCTCTAATGAACTGTATTATTTTTGTTTTTTCTAGCCTCCTTCTCATATATATATATATATATATATATATATATATATATATATATATATATATATATATATATATATATATATATACATATACATATACATATATATATATATATATATATATATATATATACATATACATATACATATATATATATATATATATATATATATATATATATATATATGTGTGTATATATATATATGTATATGTGTATGTATATATATATATATATATATATATATATATATATATAAAAAAATAATAAAAACATCTCTGATGAGCTGTATTCTCTGTTCCGTCCACCCCGCTCGCTCCGTCTCCTCCAGGTGGCTTTGAGGTGCCGTGGACCCCGGTGGTGCTGTGGGCTCTGGCCTCCACCCAGTTCTTCCACGCCACGGGCCACCTCCCCACCTTCCCCTCCCTGCAGTGGAGCGCCGCCTTCGTGGGCTTCCCCGGCGGGCACCAGGGCACCGTGCTGCCGGCCGCCATGGTGGCCCTCAACACCTTCTCCTCACACATCCTGTTTGCAGGTAAACACGAAGGTTATCGAAGGTGACGGAATAAAATAATTTATTATGTAGTTTATCATGTAATATATTATATAAGATATTAGAAGGCAGAATATTGATTTTGAAAGTCTTTCACTGCAGTTTCTATGTAGCGTCACAAGATGGCACCACCTGCTGGTGTTACCATCAGCATGGCGGCGGAGCGGTGTAAGGTGGAGAGGTTGTTGTCCGTGGTGACGTGGTCCGGTGTCACTATTCTATTATAATAACTGCCCACTGATTGCAGCCATTGACCAATCAGAAGGGAGTATTTCACAGGGCAGCGTGATTTAATCGGAACGAATTTTAAATGAATAATTATTTTTCTTTTTTTATTTTTATTCTTTTTCTCTTCGTTCTTATTTAAAAAAAATAATTGGTAGCTTTTTTTTTAACCTTGTATTGTTATTTATTGAATAAAAAAACAATTATATAAAACAAAATAAACAGGAAAACCATCGTTTATTTTTTTTTTTTTCTTTTTCTTTCATTGACTTGACGGGGAAACGAAACGATCTGATTCTTTTATTATTATTATTATTATTATTATTATTTTTTTTTTTATTTTTTTTACCTCTCTTCCAATCGCTTTCTAATCTTCCTTTCTCTCTTTGACTCTTCTTTTCTGTTTTCCTCGGCCAGCCGGCTGCCCTCTGCTGCTCTTCTGGCCGCTGGTGTGCGAGGTGCGTGGGAGCCGAGGAGGAAGAGAGGGAACGGACGAAGGTGGCGAGGACGCCGTGATGGAGATGAGACTGAGGGAGAGCCCTCAGAGGTTCAGCTCCGCCCTTCTGCAGCTCTCCACCCGCTACCTCCTCCTCCTGGGAGCTCAGGTACGTCACCAGAACTCAAATTTATGATTTTTTTTTTTTTTTTTTTTTTTTTTTACATTCAACTTAATGAAACACTTCGTATAAATCCTCTGGGAGAAAAACTGTTTTCAAAGTTAGTGATTTGAAATATTTTTGCTGATGCTACCGTTGTTTTGTTTTTTTGTTTTGTTTTTTTAAGCGAAGAAGCTTTGGGAGCTGCGTGTCTGTATTGCTCAGGCTTGGTAATGGAAGTTTAGACTCCTTTTTTCCCCGGGATTCGGTTACTGGCGACTCTCCCGGGTTAAAAAAAAAAGAAAAAAAAAAAAAGGGTGTGAGAAAATGAAAAATGAATAACAGTAAAAGGTTTTTTTTTTGTTTTTTTTTAAGATGAAATAAAAAGGAGGGCTTTTAATTTATATTTCAAGTACCAATTTGACAGGACTCATTCAATTTCAAGTCCTTCAGGTCCTGAAAATCCTTGGGAGGGGGCTGGGCAGGGAGAGTTTGAATAGCGCTGTGACACAGCGTTCAAGCCAGCTTGCCCATGTGTCCTCTACGTCCGGGTCCTCGGATTTCGTCCTCGGGAATGAAGTACTGGAATACCTTTGTACTGGAGTGCTGGAAAAGTCCTTGGGGCGGCGGGGACGCGATCAGAGAGAGAAACACTCTAAATTGATATTTCCCCTGAAAATAACAGGAAAAAAGGTGTGTGTGTGTGTGTGTGTGTGTGTGTGTGTGTGTGTGTGTGTGTGTGTGTGTGTGTGTGTGTGTGTGTGTGTGTGTGTGTGTGTGTGTGTGTGTGTGTGTGTGTGTGTGTGTGTGTATTTGATATACACACCTTGGCCTTCACCCGGTGTCTTTGTTGCCTGTTGCAGGTGTTTGCGTCGGTGTGTGCGGCTGCCATCCTCAGGAGACACCTCATGGTGTGGAAGGTCTTTGCTCCCAAGTAAGTGTGTGAGTGGACCCCGCCCCCCCGGGGCTCTAACGGGTGGAAGTGCAGTTTAAACGCTGAGCGCTAATGTGAGTGAGCGTTGAGCGGCCGCCCCTGCCCCCGCGGCGTCTTCTCCGCTCGCCTTTCGGACGCGGCGTCCTCGCCCGGGACCTTTCTGCGGTGAATCCACTCTGTGTCTTTGGGAACGGACCTTGTGCTCCCACATGAGTGTTGCTAGAAAAATACAGCAGCTTTACTGCCGCCAGATGTTGAGTGGGCCTTGGTTTAAAAAAAAAAACAAGTGTGTGTGTGTGTGTCTGTGTGTCTGTGTGTCTGTGTGTCTGTGTGTCTGTGTGTGTGTGTGTGTGTGTGTGTGTGTGTGTGTGTGTGTGTGTGTGTTTCAAATCATAGTGTGTGTCACAAACTGTACAAACCCTGTGGGGAAATGCAGGTGTCACATCAGAAAGAAAACCATTGCGAGGGAAGAAAGAGACAGGAAGTAAAATGACAAACAACATGTAAGCATCTGGATGTTTATAACCGACGTAAGGCAGCTTCTATAACAGGACCAGTTCCAACCGGTTGCAACTCCGTCTTCCAGGCTGATGTTCGAGGCGTCGGGCTTCCTGCTGAGCAGCGTCTTCCTGTTGCTCGCCGTCGCTCTGGTGCTGAGGGTGGACGTGGCCGTGGGCCGGTGGTTCCGGAGGCTCCTCCCCGACGCCGACAGGTAGCACCTGCCAACAAACTGAATCCAACATGGCCGACCGGCGGGAAACGCTCGTAACAAAACGAAACAAGCAAAGGTCAAAGTAAAAACCGCCCTTCCTGACGTGTGCCGGGGATCAGGGGACGCGCTGCACTGCCTCGCCGCGGCGTTTGAGGGCTATTTCCTACGCTACACCAACACCACCGGGGGGGGGGGGGCTGTTCTTCCGGGCGATATCTAGTCCTTGCTCGAGGAAAGGCCAACGAGTGTTTCTTCCCGCTCCCACTCGGAAGGGATGGCGGAATCCATCCAGGGCGTTGAAGCCGGACTGCCTGGTGGTGGGATCGCAGGGGGCGACACCCAATTTAGGCTTAAAAAAAAACAACAAAAAAAACACCAACAAAATAAAAATAAAAAAAAAACCCACTTCTTCATGGAGCCATACCTGGCGCTGCCACGTGGAGTTGCAGATGGATGAGCGGTCAGCACACACATTCCACATCGCCCCCCTGATCATCGCTCTGAGTGCCATGTGTGCGCTGACCAGGAGACGCTCGCCAACCCAGTTTGACGGTTTCCTTTTTGACAAAAAAACAAAAAACAAAACGTTGTTCCCCGCGGAGCTGTAGCTCCGTCCTGGTGCTACCTTTTAAAGTCGTCCAAGCAGCGCGTGGGAGTCACGGAGCCCAGACGCCTTCATTCAAATGCACATCTCCGGTCTTTTTATTTTACCCCCCTCCCCCCGAGCCGGCCGCCTTCATCTACATTGATCGTTTTGGGCGTCTGTCCCCGAACAGGTTGGGCTCCGTGGAGGGACTCTAACCTTTTTGACGTTTCAGGCTCTAAGACGGTCTTTTGCAGGGAGAATTTGGGACACTTGCACCTCTGTTTTGACGGTAATTAGCAAATCCACACGGTCGGCTCAGAACCCGGAATGTCCGCCACTGCTGAAATAGCAGGACCTCCGGAAGCACCCGTCAAGATAATTAATTATCCTGGACCGTGGAGTCGATGTCTGCTGAAATACGTTGTTATTTCACTCTCCTGGTTAATTAAAATGCACATCTCCGGCCTTTTTTTTTTTTTTTTACTTCCTTTTTAGTTTTTATTTTTAGCCGGCCGGCCGCATCGGGGTGGATGGACTCTACGAGCGGCTCCAGAGGCCGTTAGCCCGGGCGTTGGGCTTCTGTCTGTAGACGCGTGGCTCTGTAGAGGGAGTGTGACCTTTTGACGTTTCGGGCTCGAAGACGCTCGCTTTAAAAAGCGACAAACCATATCCTGCCCTCCGACGCCCCTCCCCCGTAACGCGGTCTGGCTGGTGAGGCGACGCCTCCATCCAAGTGCATTTACCTGAATGTCTTTCATCTGAA
This sequence comes from Zeus faber, assembly GCF_960531495.2. Classification (NCBI taxonomy): domain Eukaryota; kingdom Metazoa; phylum Chordata; class Actinopteri; order Zeiformes; family Zeidae; genus Zeus; species Zeus faber. Next base: position 28,079,197 of record NC_137204.1, on the reverse strand, counting down.
GTGTCTGCCGGAGGGGAGGGACTTTGTTTTGTTTTTTTGGGTTATTTTTTTTAAGGGTATTTTTTTGTATTTGGGAGATGTGGGAATAGTCAGTTCTGCTGGTTACGGTCAACTTGTGTCACAGTGCCGTTTTCTTTATTTTTCTCATTGAATATTTTTGATCTCTACTCTTTGATTTTGATTCTTGTTCTAAAGCCTATATTTATTAATTCAATTTGTTTGTTTTTAATCGCCGAAGTAATTTTTTCTAATCACGCTGGGATGGGAGTTTAAATTTGGACTCTAAATTTGGCCTGATCCACCATTTCCACGGAAGTAGGTGCCTGGCTTTAATGAAGGCCTTCGTTTGGAAGAGGTGGTCATTCACAGGGTTTCACATTACCGGCCCAGAATTTCTAAATCCATGCCGGTGTTTTGAGTCAAACATGTGGATGTGCTGATATGCGTCAAGCCAGACGTACAAACTAATGGTCAATACATGGTTGACACTCCGTAGTTTGTCGACTTCGGACACCGTTGGTTGGACAAGTCGGGACACTTAGTTGGACCTCTTCTTTGACGGTAATTAGCAAATCCACACGGTCCGCTCAGAACCCGCAATGTCCACCACTGCTGAAATACCAGGACCTCCGGAAGCACCCGTCAGGTTAATTAATGACCTTGGACTGCGGAGTGGATGTCTGCTGAAATACCTTGTTATTTCACTGTTCTGGTAGATGTTGGTCAGCAGCTAGAGCTCATTAGCTAATGCAGGAGGTTGAGGGGTTGTCGAGCTCAGGTTGAACTACCCACAATGCGTGCCTGCGTGTGTGTGTGTGTGTGTGCGGTCTCGGGTAATGCTGCCTCGCTTGCACGAAGACGCCTGTTCATTGATTGTGTGGGCACCTTTTTCTTCAAGTTTTTAATATTTAATTCATTAAACCGATTTTTTTATTCTGTCAAACGACTGTAATAAAACATTTTGTACATGACCGTTCGTTGGGCTTTTGTCATTTCTTGCTTAATTGTCGGAGGGGAAGTTATTCAGTGAAGTTGCCGTGTACCAAAGTCTGCCTTCCATTGTCATGTAACACTCATATCCAGGTTTTTCGTTTTTAATCATGACTGGTTGTCTCGCACAACTGCAGCTGCCTTTGTCATTTGCTTACTTGAAAGTGTCGTACAGACGCTCACCCGTACCTTCTGTGATCTCTGAGTGGACAATGTGGATTTTTGTTGTTCTCCCTCTTTTTAAAATATGAAGCGGTATGAGGCACACGTACGAGCGGTATGGGGCAGAAGCGGTATGCGGCAGAAGCAGAAGCGCTATGCGGCGAAAGTGGTATGCAGCCCAAGCGGTATGCGGCAGAAGAGCAATGCTGAACAAGCCGTATGCAGCAGAAGTGGTATGCTGTCTAAGCGGTATGCGGTACAGGCGGAAGCGGTATACGGCGGGAGCAGTATGCGGCACGCGTGGAAGTGGCACACGTGGAAGCGGTACGGGGCACACGTGGAAGTATTACGCGCCACACGTGGAAGTGGTACGCAGGGCATCCACCAGTTATTGATGAAGCATGTTTTCCATGGTCCACCAGTTATTGATGAAGCATGTTTTCCATGGTGCCATGTAAACAAAGCAGCCCGCTGCAGCAGCTCCAAGCTGCGTCATCATTGGAGGAAATGAAAGACTTATTGGTAGTCGTTCCACCGGGGTTCTGTGGAATACTCTGTTCTGATTGGTCCTTAACGGTCAATCAGCAGTCATTAATTTGTGAGTAATGGCCGCTGATCTGTTATTAATGACTGTTGCCACTGGCAACCCCTTCTCTGCCTGTTTTCACGTCCCTTGTCATTCATGAAATCATTTCACCTCAATCTTCTATCGCATTGTATATTGAGAGACTTTGATTTCACTTCTATTCATAGAACTCAACATGAAGCAGAATGTCTGTCTTCCTCTTTCCCTTTATTTTGTCATCCTTTCTATCATCATTTCTTTGAAAACAACCTTAAATTTTAACCATTGCCATATGTGAGGGGTCTGTCTGTGTCACTTCTCCACTTGTGCTTCATTCAGATCAGAGCGGAAGCAAAGAAGGCTCCATCATCCTTTCTTCTCTCTCTCCATCTCATCTTTCTTTTGGCCTTTCTGGACACAGTCTTCAGCTCAGACCTAAGGCTGGAGCCCTTTAAATACACACACCGATCAACCACAACATTAAAACCATCACTATTACCACTGATACTGTGTAGCTCCCCCTTGTGCCACCAAAACAGCTGTTACCTGTGGAGGCATGGACTCCACCAGACCTCTGAAGGTGTCCTGTGGTGTCTGGCACCAAGACGTTAGCAGCAGATCCTTTAGGTCCTTGGAGTTGGAGGTGGGGCCCCCAGGGATCGGACTTGTTGTTCCAGCACATCCCACAGATGCTCCATCGGATTCAGATTGGCCGATGTTTCCCAGCGGAACATTACCCAGAGCATCACACCCCCTCCGCCGGCTTGTCTTCTTCCCTTCATGCATCCTGGGGCCATCTCCTCCCCATGTAAACCACGCACCGACCATCCTCAAATTCCCTACTTTTCATGCATTTTTTGGGGTTATTTAGGTTTTTGTTTTTTATTATGTTAATTTCTCAATTTCTCTCGCTCTCTCCCTAACATATGGCAGAAAGTTCAAATTTAAAGTTGTTTTCTGAGAAAGGATGATAGAAAAAAGGTAATGAAAAAGGAAGGATGTAAAAATAAGGAAAGAAAGGGCAGAAAAAGGAAAGAAAGGATGCTAGATAGGAGGAAGACGGGATGACAAGAGAAAGGCAAAGAGAGTAAGACGGACGTTGTTCTGCTTCACGTTCAGTTCTATGAATAGAAGTGAAATCAAAGAGGTTTTTAAATTCTCTCTCTTCCATTATTGATTTTTTTTGGGAGTGACTGGATATTGTAAAATGCCGTTTCAGCGACGCAGGGTCGCCTGACCTTTCCGATCCTCGTCTCATTTCAAACATTTCTCTTTTGTTCAATGTCTCGCGGCTTCTGGCCCTTAACCCCCAAAGAAAGAGCTGACAGTTTTTCTCCTTTTGTTGTTATTACTTCGCTCGTTGTATGTGTTATAATTCACAAACTGACGTTACAGGTCAAAGTGCAGATCTTCCGCACCAGGAAACTCTTTCCTGCCAATATGGGATTTATTTAGTTTCGGAGCCTGGGGGAGCTCCACATGGATTATACTAACCATCTATCCAGCCATCCATCTATCCATCTATCTAAATTATCCATGGTATTCAGCAGGTATCATTCCTAAATTGGATGGATAGACAAACAGATATATAGATAGATAGGTAGAGTAGATACAGTACATAGATAAATGAAAGGAAGGAGATTAATAGATAATAGAAAGTAAGCCCGGTTTGGCTCCAGGCCCGGCCGCTTGATGAGCCCGTGCTCGGCTCGGTGTCGCGTGTCACTGAACCGTTGCCGAGGACGATGCCCTTCACGGCTTTTAAAGCCTCATCTGAGAGGTGATAACTCTGTTTTGGAGATGGAGGCCGGACCTGTAGCCGCGTCTCCCCGCTGTGAACATCAAAGCCGTGCAGAGTGCAGATAATTGAGGATGGAGGAGGATGGAGGAGGGGTGAAGGGAGTGTTGAGTGTAGACCGTAATGATAGGTCTCAACCAGGCCTGGTGCAGGTGGTAGAGCATGTGTCGCTGAGTGTGTGAGGCGGTGGGTATGGATTAGTTTGGTCGTATTGATTTACACTGTGAGTGCAGTAGGAACGCGGTGACCATTGAGGAGAAAGTGCTTAAACTGTTATTCGACACATCCCATGTACGGTTAGTGCGCTTACATAGGGTGGAGGAGTAGGCAGAGTGATGTTTTGTGTCTGAGACCACCATTGTCTCGCCAACATGGACCACCAGTTAGGCCACCAATATTTTTTGTCTCCACCTGGGACTACCACTGTGGCCACCATTATCTCTCCACCTGTGACCACTACTGAGGCCACCACCGTTTCTCCACCTGGGAGCACTATTGTCTCGCCCCCTGGGACCACCACTGGGACCACCACTGTCTCTACAGCTGGGACCACCTTGGGATCACCACTGCCTCTACAGCTGGGACCACTACTGAGGCCACCACCGTCTCTCCACCTGGGACCAATACTGGGACCACCATTGTCTCTCCAACATGGACCACCATTTAGGCCACCAATGTTTTCCATCTCCACCTGGGACCACTACTGAGGCCACCCCGTCTCTCCACCTGGGACCACCACTGGGACCACCACCGTCTCTACAGCTGGGACCACCTTGGGACCACCACTGCCTCTACAGCTGGGACCTCCACCTGGGACCACTACCGTCTCTCCACCTGGGACCACCACTGTCTCTATAGTTGGGACCCCCACTATCTCTCAACCTGGGACTACTACTCGGACCACCACTGCCTCTTCTTCTGGGACCACCACTGTCTCTCCACCTGGGACCACCACTCCCTCTACTGCTGGGACCACTACTGGGACCACCACTGTCTCCTACTGGGACCACCAATATCTCCACCTGGGACCACCACCATATCATGTCTATTACAATGTCTATAGGAAAAAAATCCAAAAGGCTTTTTTAACCTTTCCATTAGACCCGCTAAGTCCACTCCCTCCTTCTCCACCCTTTTGTATTTGTGCACAAACGTTCAGCTGGATGCAAGCTGTATTCTTAAACCCTCCATCTTAGTGATCGGGTGGGGGTTACATAATATAATGTGATATAATTTATAAAAGCTGTGCAGGGCATAACAATCATCCAGCCGAGGACGTAGGAACGAGCAGTGTCCTCGTGTGGCCTTTGTATTGGCAGGAGGAACGTGGCTCTGGAGAACAGGACGGATGATGCATGATGAGTGATGAGTGATGAGTGATGAATGATGGATGAAGGATGATGGATGAAGGATGATGGATGATGGCGGAGGGATGAAGGCTCTTTGGGGCGGATGAAGCCTCATCAAAATAATGCCCTAAATCCTCATATTCACGCCTAAATCTGTCAAAGCTTAATGGATATTAACTTGTATGTGGGCACTGATTTAAGAAGAGCCCGTCTATTCAGTCTTGTTGCCATGGGTATGGCAAGCCATGCTGCCGAGTACTAGTACTTATTCATTCGGGACTAGTAACATTTTTTTTCTCATAATATTTTAATTGTATATTTTATCAAACAGCTGTTTTGACAAGTAATTTCTCATGACAGGTAAAAATGTATTTCAAGTAAAACAAAGAACAACAAGAAAAGGCTCTTGTCACTAATGAAGAAGTACTAATACTTAACTAATTGTGACTAGTAAAATTGGAATAGATACTAGTAATAATGGGAATAGGTACTAGTAACAATGGGAATAGATACTAGTAACAAAGGGAATAGATACTAATAACAATTATAATAGATACTAGTAACAACGGGAATTGGTAGTAGTAACAACGGGAATAGGTACTAGTAACAATGGGAATAGATACTAGTAACAATTTTAATAGATACTAGTAACAATGGGAATAGGTAGTAATAACAACGGGAATAGGTACTACTAAAAATGGGATTAGGTGCTAGTAACAAAGGGGTTATATACTAGTTACAATGGGAATAGAAACTAGTAACAATGGGAATAAATACTAGTAACAATGGGACTAGATACTATTAACAATAGGAATAGATACTAGTAACAATGGGAATAGATACTAGTAACAATGGGAAAAGGTAGTAGTAACAACGGGAATAGGTACTACTAAAAATGGGATTAGGTGCTAGTAACAAAGGGAATATATACTAGTTACAATGGGAATAGAAACTAGTAACAATGGGAATAAATACTAGTAACAATGGGACTAGATAGGAGTAAAAGTGGGAATAGATACTATTTACAGTAGGAATAGATACTAGTAACAATGGAAATAGATACTAGTAACAATGGGAATAGTTACCAGTAACAATGGGAATTGATACTAGTAACAATGGGAATATATACTAGTAACAATGGGAATAGATACTAGCAACAATGTGAATATATACTAATCTGAGGCAAATATTTGATATCTGAAACAGGGCAGGACAGGACAGGACAGGATAGCCTTTTATTGATCCTAGGGCTACATTCAGCTCTTGTAGTGGCAGAAGTTGACAGTCCAACAGTGCAAGTTGCAAAAGAGATGAAATTAACATTGAAAAGACAATACACACCGATCATCCCCAACATTAAAACCACCACTAATAACCACTAAAACTGTGTAGCTCCCCCTTGTGCCACCATAACAGCTGTGACCCGTGGAGGCATGGACTCCACCAGACCCTGAAGGTGTTCTGTGGTATCTGGCACCAAGACGTTAGCAGCAGATCCTTTAAGTCCTGAGAGTTGGAGGTGGGGCCCCCAGGGATCGGGCTTGTTGTTCCAGCACACCCCACAGATGCTCCATCGGATCAGACCCTAACCCCACCCATCCACATGATGTAGAAGAAAATTGGATTCATCAGACCAGGCCACCTTCTTCCATTTCTCCATCGTCCAGTTCTGATGCTCACGTGTCCATTGTAGGTGCTTTCAGGGGTGGACAGGGGTCAGCATGGACACTCTGAGCGCCGCCATACGCAGCAAGCTGCCATGCACCGTGTGTTCCACACCTTTCTATCATAGCAATATTCACTTTTTCACCAGTTTGTGCTACAGTAGCTCTTCTGTGGGATCGAACCAAACAGGCTAGACTTCACTCCACACGTGCATCAATGAGCCTTGGGCGCCCATGACCCTGTCACCGGTTCACCGGTCGCCCTTCCTTGGAGCACTTTTGGTAGTAACCACTGCATACCAGGAACACCCCACAAGATGAAGAACCTGTGGTTTTGACCTGTGCTTTCGGAGATGCTCTGACCCAGTCGTCTAGCCATCACAATTTGGCCCCTGTCAAAGTGGCTCGGATCCTTACGCGTGCCCATTTTTCTTCCAGCACAACAACTTGAAGAACTGACTGTTCACTTGCTGCCTAATACATCCCACCCCTTGACCGGTGCCATTGCAACCAAATGAGCAACGTTATTCACTTCACCTGTCACTGGTTTTAATGTTGTGGCTGATCCCTGTATGTTGGCCTATCAACAGAACATAACAGGGAGCTAAGAAGAGAGCGCAATATGGACAGATCTCAGCTACAGCAAAGTTAAGTAAAGTATGTCACATCAGTACATCATGCATAGTAATGACGGTCCAACTTTCACTGCACTGACAGTTCCACATTTCAAACCTTTCAGTTCCTTTCATCACAATTGGGAAGTCTTGGCGTAGTTGAAATGTGAACCTTTGAAGGGTCCAAAATAGAACCAGCCGTCATATTAGCCTTGTCAAATGGTCTCTAAAGCGTGTGTATTTTCCGTTCCGTTTTGAAGTCTTAATACATGCGGAAATCTGTGAATATTAAGAGTAAATTGATGCGAGGGGATTACCGCTGCATCTCGGCGGTTATCAAAACGCATTTAAAAACACCTGTTTATTTTCTGTGTTAAACAGAAATATTAATGATCATTTCAAATAGTATGAATTTAAAGGTCAAATCAGAGAAGGCTCTGCATGCCGGTTAGCGTTGGAGTTTGTGATTGAGTGCATATGGGTGGGGTTGTTGTACGGTGCTTTTTAACATTTTGAGTACCGGTCGGTTCAGGAGTTTGATGTTCACCTATGTCCTAAAAAAAACCCATCCTGTATTATAAATACATAAAAAATAGACAATTGTTATTTTCACCAAGAGATTTTTTGTAAGAGTTGTATTAACAGTTTATAAATACACATGAAGATTCATATTTTTTTTTGTTATGAAATGTGGATTTTTTTTTTGATCATAATAATGGTTTCATGCGGATTCAAAACTTGAAAATACAGAAACCTGTGAATGGCCGTTCGTTACCGTTCGGGTGTGATTCCTTCGGTACAGAGCTTTTTAGAATGATTGTATGGAGTCAAGGGTCAAAACGCTGACATGAAGTTACAAGAAAAGCTAAATATAGTGTCTGTATTTTCTACCCTTCTTACAGCCTTACGTTCTAGTACTGGCTCCGTAGAGTGAGTACCTTGGCAAAATGACTTACTAATTCAATTTGCTTTCAGTGAATCAACCCAGTGAGACGCATGCAAGGTATACGGTACAAAACCACAGCGGCCTGGGAGCCATGTTTGTACGGCTACAAACGTCTTGTTCCAAATCGGAGTCTCTCCGTCCTGCCCGGCTGCAGCCACGGAGCCACGAATGACACAAACGGCTCTTTTGGCGGAGTGACTCCAGGCTCCCGAGTCATTTACACGATTTGTTTCGATACGGACCGACCGTCTTTGCGAGCCTTGCATCGCCAGTTAGGACCGGAGACGCCGCGGCGCGTCAAGGGAGTTTTCACGGCCGGCTGCGTTATGCACGGGAGCCGGGCCGGGCGGGGCTTCCCGGTCAGTTCCGGGGATGACGCCTCTTAGGTTTCAGTGCCCCCCCCCCGGGGACGGCGGAAGGGTGTGGCGCGAGGTGTCCCCGCCCCCCGTCCGCGCTCTGGCCCCGCCCCCCGTCCGGCTCCGGCCCCGACCTCGTCCACGCTCGCCGGTGTCGGCTGTTTGGAGAAGAGCTTCTCCCTTGGGCTCGTTTGGTGGTCGGTGAGGCGCTCGATGGGGGAAGCGCCGAATCGCAATCGCTTATTTCGCTGCATCCGTTTTCACGTCGGCGTCATTCGTGGCGCTGAGGATCGGGGCGTTGCTGAGCAGACAGAACGCCAAACAAAGATCAGCGGTTGAAAAAGATAAACCAAGGATGTGCTAATGTGCGAAAAACACACACGGTCCCAAAGAAAATAGCCAAATAGAAACCAAATGCATATGCAGAAATACAAAACACAATATATAATAATACACAAAAATATACAAAATAAACAAATATACAAAATATACATACATATATAAATTAATAAAAAAATATATTAAAAAAAAACATAAATATACAAAAATATACAGATAAATGCAAATATAC
>NC_137204.1:28032682-28067682 GCF_960531495.2 Zeus faber | reverse complement strand
TACTACTACACTACTACTGCACTACTACTACACTACTACTACAGTAATTCTACATTATTTTTTTATTTAATTATTTTTTACATTACTACTACTACGACTACAGTGATACTAATACTACAGTTCTACTACACTACAGCTAATACTACAGTACTACTATAGTACTATAGTACTACAGTACTACTATACTACAGTACTACTACAGTGCTACCACATTACTACTACTGTAGTACCTGAGTACTACTACAGTTCTACCACAGTAATACTACAGTACTATGACAGTACTACCACAGTACTACCACAACACCACTACAGTACTACTACAGTACAACAACTCCTTCCAGGTATTCCATGATTTAGTCTCAGCTGGGTGTTGGAACTTCTCCACGGTCGAAGTTTTCTGCTCTGAAACACCTGGAGCTACAGCGTTACACACACACACACTCACTCACACACACACACACACACACACACACACACACACACACACACAAACACACAATAATACACACACACACACACACAAACACACAATAATACACACACACACACACACACACACAAACACACAATAATATACACACACACACTCACTCACTCACTCACTCACTCACTCACTCACTCTCACACACACACACACACACACACACACACACACACACACACACACACACACACACACACACACACACACACACACACACACACACACAGCAGATGTCACTGTGCAGCTCTGATGTGTCCTCATCTCAACCTCCCAAAACAATGAAGCGGATTTGACAGAACGGAGTCAGAGCAAACTGATCTTCACCGTTCATCACAAGCAATGAATGGTTTGAACGGTCCTCAACCTGCCGCTCAACCTGGCCCCGGCCCCGACCCCGACCCCGACCCCGGCTCTGGCCCCGGCCCCGACCCCGACCCCGACCCCGACCCCGGCTCTGGCCCCGACCCCGGCCCCGGCCCCGGCCCCGGCTCTGGCCCCGGCCCCGACCCCGGCCCCGGCCCCGGCCCCGACCCCGGCCCCGGCCCCGACCCCGGCCCCGGCCCCGACCCCGACCCCGACCCCGGCTCTGGCCCCGGCCCCGACCCCGGCCCCGGCCCCCACCCCGACCCCGACCCCGGCTCTGGCCCCGGCCCCGACCCCGACCCCGACCCCGGCCCCGGCTCCGGCCCCGGCTCCGACCCCGACCCCGACCCCGGCTCTGGCCCCGGCCCCGACCCCGGCCCCGGCCCCGGCCCCGGCTCTGGCTCTGGCCCCGGCCCCCACCCCGACCCCGACCCCGGCTCTGGCCCCGACCCCGACCCCGGCTCTGGCCCCGGCCCCGGCCCCGGCCCCGGCCCCGGCTCTGGCCCCGGCCCCGACCCCGACCCCGACCCCGGCTCTGGCCCCGGCCCCGGCCCCGGCTCTGGCCTGTGAGCGGGACTCTCGCAAGAATCACTTGGCTCCGCCCCCGATCGTTTCTTCAACGCTGACGCCTTTAAATGAAGCGTTTCCTCCACATCAGTCCAATCCTCCGTCCTCGTTTTCAGCTCACGAGTCGAAGATTCTCTCTCTCTCTCCTTTGTGTGCACGTGATGACGATGTGACTCGTCTTCGTCCGTGAATCCGGATTTGGGAGCCGGCGGCGGGTCGCGCGTCCCGGCCGCAGTTGCCGCCTGTTTGGCAAACTAAACCAAACAGAACGACCTTTTTTTGGGCCGAGCGGCTCCGGACGCCACGGGCCGCTTGGGAGAGGCGTTCGCCGGGAACAGGTCGTTTGCAAGTTTCGCACCGGCAACCGTCTCACTGGGTGTCGGCCCGTTAAGCCTGTTTTGTTTTTTGTTTTTTCAGATGGTCTCTGTTCATTTTTTTGTTTCCTTTTCGTTGGTTCGTTCTTCTTGAAGAGGAGGGTGACGCCGTACTGTAATCACAAGCAAAGGAGTGAAAAATGCGGCGCTCAAACCAACAAACGGTATGAGAGAGTGCGAAGCGAACTCGTAACAATCTACGGCGGCTCTGAAAACGCGGTGGAGCCTCCGAAAACCCAGCGCACCGCTCATGGAGCGGGCTTTGACGCCGGGCGCGGAGGTTGATGCGCGCCGGCTCGTTCCCGCCCCCCCCCCGCGGGCCGCGTTGCGCTCCGGCTGGCTCGGGCAGCACTTAGGAGCTTGCTTTGCCTCTGCTCTTAGCGTCCTGACGTAACCAAACTAAAACCTCCCGGAGCCCCGCTCCGGTGCGATCACCGTCCTCCGTCCGTCCTTCACCCTCCCTCCGTCTCTGTACAAGAAGGAAATGGGAAGGGAAAAAAAAAAAAAAAGCCCACCCGCTCTGCCTCCTGCTGTTTGACTGTATAATATGAAATAATATTAGGTTTCCAAGTCCCGGGAGGAGAGGTTTAAGTGAAGGCGAGGCCATGGAGAGTGCGCCACTGGGTGACGGAGGAGAAGAGAAGAACACATTAAGGCTAATGGATGGATGAGGCTATGGAACCCCCCCCCCCGGCCACCACACACACACACACTGGAAACCTCACTAATGCATCCTCCATTCAGAGCCAGTCCAACAATGGTTTGTCCTGGATTGCGATTACGTAGGAGGAGGCTCTTTGTGACCGAACACAATACTTTCGGGGACGGGGGAGGGGGACGGGGACAAGGAAGAAGATGGGGATGGGGAGGGAGATGGGGACGGGGATGAGGACAAAAAGGGGGTGGGGGACGGAGACGGGGATGGGGACAAGGAGGGAGACGGGGACGGGGACGGGGACAGGGAGGGGGACGGGGAGGGAGACGGAGACGGGGACAGGGAGGGAGACGGGGACGGGAAGGGAAGGCCTGTGCACGAGCGAGGCGCGATCCGGCCGCCGCGAACGAGCCCCTCCAAACGACCACCATGTGCAGTTGCGTCGACGGTCTCGGGGGGAAGCTGCGACGCCAATTCGCCGATTGGCGTTCGGAATTCTCCCGAAACAAGTCGTTCCCCATGGATTTCGATTGCTCACGTGAGGATCGAAATTCACAACTCGGAGCCAAACCGACCGACTCGTCTCCCGACCCTGAAACACAACATGGAAATCAAAAGTGAACACATCTTTTTTATTTATTTTTTTTCCTGAGCGGCTCCTTTAAAGAGCGGATTCTCCAAAAAGAGACAAACTTTTCATCGCTCCTTGGTGTCTGAGTTTCCAGGTTTTTATTTATTCCATCTGTTTTAAGCGGCCTCGCCCCCAGGTCCGGCTCGTGGAGGCGGAAGCTCAAGGGCGCGGCCCAGACCGCCTTCTCCTGAGCCGCTTCCTCCTCCCGGCGGCCCCTGGGTCGGCCCCTGGGTCGGCCCCCGGGGTCTCCTCCCCGTTGGCCGCGCCCGGTTACACGCCCGAAGGGAGGCGCCCGGCGACCCTGCGGAGGAGCCGCCTGCGTCCGCCGTCCTGACGACCCCCAGACACTGTATGAATAACGCTGGCGTTTGAAAAAGCTCCAATTAGAATTGATCATTTTTAACCTAAACACCACGACAGCCGTTTATCCCGTGCATGGTATTGCATTTATACATCTTAAATATCGGACTATTTTTGGCTATTTGACTGAAACGGACATTTTAATTGTATTTTTTATTTTTTTATTTTTATTTTTTTTGTGGTCGGTAGTGGAATGCACCGAACCTCGCCAGAAGAGACTCCTTGTATCTGTAAGTGTGTCTGGTGAAATGAAAGCCCTTGTGAATCTGATGACCAGGTGAAACAAATTTGGGTCGAAGATTGACCTCTGACCTCTGACCTCAGCAGCTGCCCCCCCACGACGGGTTCCACGTTCAACTGGGCCCGCGCGGACTCCCCGGCGTCCTCCACCAGGCCTTCCCGGCAAACCCTCGCCGTCCGTGCGGGGCTTCCCAGCTCCGTCCGGGAGTGACAGAAACCGTTATAGATTCAGGTATACGAGAATAGACGGAATATCCAAAATGCCAAGCCGCTCTCGTGATCGCGGGGAATGCTGCGTGGGCCGCGGGGTTGCCATGGCAACACTAGGGGGGGCGCCGCCGGACCGGGCGGAGCCGGGGAACGGGCGGAACAGGAGAATACGAGCGAGCGAATAAGGCAGGAGGCACGGGAGCCTTTGAATCCATTCAAAACAACGTCCCCCCTCCGCGCCGCCTTCTGTTTCGCCGTGACAGCCCTGGAACGTTGGGGAAAGTTAATAATTGAAGGTGGCGTCGGGGACACAAGAAGCAGCAAATGGAAGCGGACAAGGAGGTCAGAGCGTCAGGTTTTGGAGCGAGAGCGTCGACGGCAACGACAAAAACACCGAAAGCGGATCCAGAGCCATTTGAGCCCCATTTCCAATCTGAAGGCCTTGTTTTGTTTTGTTTTCCTGTTCAATAATTAGCCAGCGGGCTAACGAGCTAGCGTGCTTGGCTTCACCAATTTTCCAAAATTCATAAAACATTAATATTATTTGTTATCATGCAATTCTGTATGACAGGTGTGTTTCTTTGAAATTATTTCAACTTCTGTTCCTAATTTTTTCAGGGTGTGGCTTTCAAGGTGTGGCTTTCAGGGCGTGGCTTTCAAGGCGTGGCTTTTCAAGGCGTGGCTTTCAGGGCGTGGCTTTCAGGGCGTGGCTTTCAAGGCGTGGCTTTTCAAGGTGTGGCTTTCAAGGCGTGGCTTTTCAAGGCGTGGCTTTTCAAGGCGTGGCTTTTCAAGGCGTGGCTTTCAAGGCGTGGCTTTTCAAGGCGTGGCTTTTCAAGGCGTGGCTTTCGGGGCGTGGCTCTAAGCGGCAAACTCTGCTGCTGGTGACAGCAAGACAACGCGTGCTGGGGCCCCCACACACCTCCCCAAAAAAACATGAATGTCGTCATCCTGTTGGGCAGTTTTCTGTGCAACATTTCTACTTCAATTCTTTTAGGATCCACAGTTCAAACAAACCCAAACAATCGTTGTTTTAAAATCAAAACACAACGAGTTGCCAAGCAACAGCAGAACTGGATGAAGAGTGTAAGTTAAAAATAGTCGATGGAGTCGTGACATTTGACGGTCGACTCTGCGCCCGGTTCTTATGATTTTTGCACAAGTTTTTATTCTTGACTTTCTGTTCATGACCTTTTTCTTGACGTTGATGACGTTTTGTATGACTTTGTTGATGACTTACGGGTGACCTTTTCACAACTTTTCATACGACTTTTTGTCCGTGGCTTAGGGGTGACCCTTCTTTGTGACTCACTGTATGACTTATGTACGACTTTGTCCTCTTTTCGTTTGGCTTTTTATCTTTTTGGCGACACGTAATAAAAAAACCCCAAACACCACAGAGACGCCACATGCGGCCGTTCCAACAACAGGAAGCCTCGCTCTCCTTCCGCTCCCACACTCTGATCCACTTGAGCAAAGAAAGGAAGGAGCGCCCGGCTCGTATGCATAATGCAGCGAGTCACTCGTGTAGATGGAAGATGGATGGACACGCTGTTGGAAAAAAAAAAAAAAAAAGAAAAGGAAAAAGGAAACGTTTCCCTAATGTGGGAGGAAATGGTCTGCCACTTACCGCAGATGTGCTGTTATGGATGCTTTGTTTGTCGGCTGAAAATTGTCCTGGAGGCTGCCGAAATGGAAACACCAGAGCAGGGGCGTGCCCAGAATTCATTTTTTTTAATTTCATGCCATTAGGAAACGGAGTAAAATAAATATATCTACAATAAAAACACACTGTTTTTATTTGTTTTTATTGAGAAACGGAGAACAGGGACCCACAGCGGAGCGAGTTGGAGGAGCACGATGGATGGAGGACGATGGATGGAGGACGACACAAAGTGGTCAAAACGTCAAGGAGCAATCAGTTATGAAAGCCTGGAGGCAAGTGACGTCCACAGACATTTTAGGCGATTGCAATTTCAATCCTCTAATTTCCGGAGGCAGTTCTGGAACAATCATCACCTGATTTCATTTATTGTTATTTTGTTTGTTATTTTCTTTATATACTTCAGTTGGTTTGAGTTATTTTGATGCGTTTGAGTAATTTGAGATGATCCCAACTTTTCGATTTCATTGTTTAAGATTCCACAATTATGTTTAAATTCAGTTATTAATCGCGGGTGAAATTGACATTATTAAAACTTTTTCCTCAAAAAATCTCCTTCATGACTTATGACTTTTTTTTTTTGCCGCCTGGTATGACTTTTTGCTCACGATGTTCCATATGCCTTTTTGTGTGACCTTTTGGAAACATATGCAATAAAAGCTCTATAGCAATTTATTGAAAACTTCACATTTTACAGTCATGAGTGAACCAGACTGGAACATATGTTCATCACCCTCGGATGAGATGGACTTCTTGCTCTTTTTTTTTTTTTAATGGAAGTCGTGTGTCCGTCAACTGAGGAACTGACACATCTGTCAGTGCTGCATCCCCTCAAGGTGTTGTTTTCCCTCCTGCTTAGGGGCGGAAAATGCAAAAGCAGCTTTCTGCCAAAACTGCAGTCGATACGAGCTTCCAATCCTCTTTCCCATCGCTGGAAATGTTTTTCCTTTGCAGAGTTTGAAAAATAAATGATTATTTATAGGACTGAACACTTGTATGATAATTAGATGGAGATTTGAGTGGGAAGATCCTGGAAGTGATTGAAGACTCTGTGTGTCTCTTTCATGCTTCCTCCTGTAGTTCTGTGTATAATATTATTAACATTTAAATTTACGTGGAAATGCCTATGATGCGTTGAAAGCTTACATTATGTACATATTACATGTATTTATAGTTTTTATGTTTTTGGGCAAAAACTCAAATTACACACAAAAAGCAAGTAACTGCAAAATGCAACCCAGGCTGTATTTTCCTTTTAAAGTAATTACCGATATTGATTTTGTTTTTCCTACACTGAAAATTGAAAATGAAACAAAAACTTGTCGTTGGGTCAAATAAAAAAAAGCGTTTTAATTAGTTCCTTTCTGGCCGGAAGCATGCTGAGCACCACATTACATGGTGTTATTCAAAGAACGTCTATCAGTTATCCTCGCCCACCCAAACTGGATCCACGCTGCAGCCGTTTCGGGTTCAGCGGCGTCACCCGCTGACTCCGCTGAACCGGTGTGGGTCGCCGTGGCTTCGCTGTCTGTCGGCCAGGTGCACCCAGTAAGGCCCAAGTTTGGTCAAGGATGTCTCACCGTCCTCCTCCAACACCGATCCACTGCAGCATCTGAGCTCCGCCAGTGAGGGCAGGAGCGTTCATGCCAAGTTCATCGAGAAGCAGTCAGCGTAACAAGGAGCGGGACCTATTCACAAAACCGCCAGGATCCAGTTGGATAATGATTCAGGTGTCTTTCACCAACGGGGCGGTTGGGGACGACGGGTTTTCAGCACAATGCACCTGAGTACCGGAATGAAACGGGAGGAAATTCAAGTCCCTCCTTCCTGTGGGTGGTTTCAAAGGCTCCATCGCGCCATAATTGCTCTTTCGAACGGCTTTGTTTCCACTCCCGTGTCTTCCACATCGAATGGGTTTTGGCTGTGTTTAAGTTGTCCTTAGCTCCCTTGCAAAAGAGTCCTGGATCTCAGTGAGACTCCCTGAATAAGTATAAGCGTATTAAACGCGGCGGGGACTCATACCGAAGCCCTCTTGGTCTTTGGGACTCAACGCAGCCTTCATACTTGTAAACATGGCGGGACTCAAACCTACACCGACTTTGACTGTTGTTTCTCTAACCTACACACTTAAACATGGTGGGACTCAAACCTACACCCCTTTGGTCTTTGGGATTCTAACTCAGCTTTACACACGTAAGCATGGCAGGGCACAAAAAAGTCCTACAAAAAGTCAGAAACAAAAAGTCACAGAAATCTCACTTTGGTCTTGGGGACTCAAACCCACACCCTTCCAACACATGTGACATGGTTTCCCAGCATGTGCTGAGTGACCCCTCATTCTACTCGTGCTTTCCGTGTGGTGTTAGCAGAGCGTGAGTGAGCGTTGGGTTGTAGATGTGAGCAGAGTTATTATTATTATTCCGGTTATTAATTTGAGCAGTAACGTACGATGGCAGTCGTGCTGTGATTAGGGAGGATGTGCAGAAGGACGGTGATTAGATCAAAAAGCAGCCGCCTGTTTTCCATCACTTTCTCTCTTACTGTCATTGTCATTACGTCGTTCCCGTCTTCTTCTTCTGCAGGGACGTTGAGTCGTGTTTTTAATTTGTGTATTTATGATAATTGGTCCAATCTATCGATCTGTTCTTTCTTTTTTTAGCCCATTTTCAAAATCTTCTTATTTTATTTCTTCATTATTCTATGTACATATCTTTTAATGGCAAAGAAGAAATATTTATATTTTAGGTTATTGTTATCTTAATGTACATCGGGCTTGTTGTTCCAGCACATCCCACAGATGATCCATCGGATCAGACCCTAACCCCGCCCATCCACATGATGTAGAAGAAAATCTGATTCATCAGACCAGGCCACCTTCTACCATTGCTCCATGGTCCAGTTGTGACGCTCATGTGTCCGCTGTAGGGGCTTTCAGGGGTGGACAGGGGTCAGCATGGACACTCTGAGCACCGCCATACGCAGCAAGCTGCCATGCACCGTGTGTTCCACACCTTTCTATCAAAGCAACATTCACTTTTTCACCAGTTTGTGCTACAGTAGCTCTTCTGTGGGATCGAACCAAACGGGCTAGACTTCACTCCCCATGTGCATCAATGAGCCTTGGGCGTCCATGACCCTGTTGCCGGTTCACTGGTTGTCCGTCCTTGGAGCACTTTTGGTAGGTAGTAACCACTGCATACCAGGAACACCCCACAAGACCTGCTGCCCGCTACCTCATATGATAATAATATATAACAGTATATATACAATAATAATGTATAACAGTATATATACAATAAAAACGTATAACAGTATATATAATAATAATATTTAACAGTATATATACAATAATAATATATAACAGTATATATAATAATAATATTTAACAGTATATATACAATAATAATATATAACAGTATATATAATAATAATATATAACAGTATATATAATATATTATAATAATATATCCCATCCCTTGACAGGTGCCATTGGAACCAGATGATCAATGTTATTCACTTCACCTGTCACTGGTTTTAATGTTGTGATGTTACTGATCAATGTGTTTTTTATTTTTTTTATCTCATTTATATAGACAGTGTGTTTTGTTGAGTGCAATATTTACATTTTCACGTTTTATTTTTTACATTTTATATTTTTCCTTTTGTTTTGATTTCCATTGTGTTGTAAACATGCGGTTCACCATGCCCACTCTTGTGAATTGATAATGATGACGACGGTGATGATGATGATGAGGATGATGATGATGATGATGATCATCATCATCATCGTATTTTTCACCATGTTGTGGGAAAGAATTATCGTTGCAGTTGTTTTGAGGATAAACTTCTGCAACAGAGGATTACTTCTTTCTGTCTTTCTCTCTCTCTCTCTCTATATATATATATACTGTGTATATATATATATATATATATATACAATTTTGTTCTCCTACCAAAACTAACAACAGTGTCATTTTTAAAAGCGTCTCCACTTTGCAAAGGTGTCATTCTGACATAAAATAATCTCCCGGTAAATGACTTCACTTTGGTCCCAAACGTTTCTCTCTGTCACTTCCTGTCAAATTTAATTGTCTCCGCCGGATTATTTTAAGAACCTTCAGCAGCAGGGATACCTTTATTCATCCGTCCTCAGAAGCTGCTGGGATGTTTTGGGGTGTGTAGATAAACTCTCTGTCGGGTCCTGATGTATTAATAGTTCCTTCCTCCAAACTATTCCTGTCCGTGGCTCAACGCTCCGGCACGGCGGCCATTTCTATTTTTAATTCAGCATCTCTGCCCGGCCCAATGTGGAGAAATCCAAAAAAGGTTTATTGCTCATGTCGCGGGTTCAGATACGTTTGATTGAATGGAACGATCTCAGTCGGCCGCGGTGGTGCAGCAGACGTGTAAGCTGAGAGTGGATTTCTATTTTGTGACACTTTATTTAAACTGAGTAAACATCTTTATTTATGGTTTTTATTGTGGCTTTTTAAATGCATTTTTTCTTTTAATACACTTTTATTGATTTTGTCTTATTTGCGGAAAAATATCCTTTTGTTTTTACTTGATTTTATTCCATTGCAATTTGCGATGTGCTTTTATTGTTTTTATTATGAGGGGTCCAGTCCGCAGGGGCAGGGTCTCCTATTGTAATTGTATGGGATAAACTCTCAACATTTATCATGCTAAAACTATTTGAAACAAAACAACAGCAGAAGTTAAGAAAACGGTTCACGTCTTGTTTGAGCCGGTACGTCCCAAATGTCTTGCGGTTCATGTTTCATCCAAATGGGTCCACACACGGAGCAGATACTAGTGAAAAACGGAGTAAATTTGAGCCACAGTAGCCTGACGGTCGCGCATCGCCAGCACACCAACGTTCTAAAACAAATGGAGCAAAATTAGATTTAAAGTAAGACGCTTTATGACATCATCATACTATTTACTATAAATGTGCAGGTAATGGACGGGTTACCATGTCTAGTGTGCGGCGTAGACTCCGTTGCTCTGTGTTTAGACGTTACCAAGCTATCCCTTTATGTGTATATTTATATAGGTTCTTACCTGGTAGATGTCAGTAGATCTGTTCCATTGATATTTTAAATTACTTTGCCGGATTAATGAAAAAAATAATATTTATATTTATATATTTCTCATTTATTTTGTTTTTCTTAAGATTTCCATTTTAATAATATAAATTCTTTATTTGACACGTGATCTTCATAAATACTGTGATATTTGTTTTATTATCTTTTACAGCTGTTTTGGACAACTGTTTAATAAAACAATTATCTGACTTGTTTTGTCATTTGTTGTACTCATTTACTAATTAATCTACTTTGAACTTACAAACAATATCAAAACTATAAACTCAGCATTTTGCAATAATTATTTAGAACTGACCTTTTCTCACACATCTATGTCAAAATCATATATGAAATCAATGTTTGATGTCTCATTGAACTGATTTGATACGTTAGATTCATGACATTACATTATGTTTACATGTACGGGTCACTCTGAAGGTCAGTTACAAAATTCAAAAAAAATGTTCCTCCAAATGTAACTCCACAATGTTTGATGTTTACACGTTAAGTAAATTGTGACGCATCGCACAAAATTGTCAAGAAAACTGTAATACTTACCTAAAACAAATGCGCTGGACCTATTGCGGTCTGCAGCTATATTTATTATTATTATTATTATTGTTATTATTTTTATTTTATTATTATACTTAATAATTGACTATTTACTACATATATTTTTATATAGCAGTTATGTATTACGCATGAACTCTTGCTTGGTAGACTTTGAATTTGTCTTTGAATTTTCCATATAGATATCTTTTTAGGTTGCATCTTGTGGCATATAATTTGGCAATAGTGGAATAAATGTAAAATAGAAAGCAAATGCAAACATATGCGTGGCTGGGATTGTTCAGCGTATTTGTCGTTTTTAATGGAGAGCAAACAAATGAATAAGAGCTTTTTTCCAAATGAGTCACACGAGGAGAGTAATGGCTTTTCACTGGAATCCATAGCCCCAGTTTTTTCCTTCCTTGTGAATAACTCTCCATTCCAAACCTCCCTGTGTTAGTACGCTATGACATTTTATCAGACGCCGTCGGGCTCTTTTCCACCTGGTGGATATTTCATTTCATTTCATTTCTACTTTATCTGCGTTCCGTTCCGGCAGCACATTTTGTCCCGACGGAATTTTGTGGAACTACATTGTCGGAAAATATGTATCCGTATAGGCAGCAGATAAACCAGGTGGGTTTCTGGCTGTTCCTCCCAGAGTTATGGCCCCTCCCCTGCTGCTCCAACCGGGCCCCATAAATAGACAGGGACCTGCGATGAGTGATGTTTAATTTCATTCAAAGGCCCGAAGTTGTCGGCCATTGCGCCTCCTCGGGTGCAAACGGAGGCTTGGTGGTCTGTCATGAGTGCCTCCAGAGCCGCAGTGGATCTGCTGCAGCAGAAAAGAGACTTGTCCCCGTTAAAAAGGACGGATCGGCCAAACTCATCGATTATTCTCGAGCAGATCGATGGAGGGGAAAATCACCCGCTCTGAATCTAAAGTCTGTAAAAAAAATAAAAATAAAAATGGAAGTAAAAATCTGTTCCAAACAAACTCCACCTGAACTCAGTTTGTCACGACGCCGCGCGTGATGGGCGGCCGGATAAGACATCGCCGTTTGGCAGCGAGTCTATCGGATTTCAGCGTTTCGAGGATGAAAATCCAATTACCGCTTCATTCTGTCATAACTCACAGCCCTGAGATAAGCCACTACCGGACGAGGAGGAGGTGGAATATGAGGAGGAGGTGGAGGAGGCGGAGGCGGTGGCGGCAGCGGAGGAGGAGGACGATGAAGAAGGGGAGTCTTTAAGGGTGGAGGAAAGAGAGAAGGCTCTCAAATGTAAGCGAAAGCGAACGAGGAGCGTGACACGGCGTCAGAATGGTGCGTGTTAGGTTTGGAGTAGGGCCGGTGTTGGCATGGACTTTGGAATGGACCATTCCATTCAGTTCTATTCTATGGCTCACGATTCAATATCGCTGCCATTCAATATCTATTTGACATCGATAGGATTCCAATTTTCCAATTCAATTTGATACGTTTCGATATCGATTCGATACCTCACATGACATCAATATTTATATACGTCGCCGATTCATCATTCCCAGAGAATTCCCGAAGGAGCACCTCGTGATACTCATGATATCACATTATGTGCGTCACTGACCTCGTTTGGAGCAGATTGACCCCCAAAACTTATTTCACCATTTCATTTTTTCTTTGTTGAGCAAAGAATAAAGCGACAGTGCTGTGCGCTGTGATGCAGTGATATCAAGTGCAAAGTGCACACACACACACACTTACACATATCTGGCCTCTTGGTCTGAGCTGAACCTGCGGCACAACATGACCACACACATGTGAAAAAGGTGTAATCAGCCCAGGAGCTGAAATACAATACAGGTCTATGAAGTCAATGATGTTAAATGATAAATAATAGTAAATGGTAAATGATGGCCTATTAAGTCAAAGCTGTTAAATGATGTTTCAAAAGAGTCCTATGATGAGCCTGAGACAGTGGCTTTTTAAACACATTGAACGCAATGCGTTAAATAAGTAAGACAGGGCCTTTTTAAACGCATTGAGTGGGCTGCTAATACAAAAACCTCCCCGTGGTGCAGCCTGGGAAACGCTGACTGGTACAATCTGATATCATTTTCTGATCATTATCACCAGTTGGCCAATATCTGTATACTTACCCGAGCAATCTATTGGATCACGACGCCAAAGATGCCGCAGAGACATTTACGCCCCTCTGGGCCTGCGCTGTCAATCGCCTCAATCAACATTGAAGGCTTCTCCAGATGCAAGGCAGACATACTAGCGACAGTAGTGAAACGCTTTGACATAGTGTGCATGCAGGAAACCCACATCGGCCCTGCTCAACACCGACCGGCCCTGCCTGGAATGAAGCTGGTGGCGGAGAACTGTCACAGACAGTACGGATCAGCCGTATTCAGCTGACCAAACCTCACGATTGAAGAGGTCTGCACCTACACCACCAAAGGGCAAATGGAAACCATCACAGTTGCTCTCCCAAATGGCCCTGTCACATCAGTGTACAAACCGCCCAAAAGCTGCCAGACAGATGCAAGAGGAAATTCCAAATCAGCATTGGGGACTTCAATGCCTATAGCACATCGTGGGGCTCTAAAGAGAACAACCAAGATGGAGATGCAGTCGAAACCTGGCTTGAGTCAAAACATCTGACCCTGATCCATGACGCCAAACTGCCAAAATCCTTCCATAGCGCCGGATAGAAACAAGGATATAACCCAGACCTTGTCTGTGTGAGCAGCGAGCTAGCATCCAGAGCAGTGAAAGAGGTACTGGACCCCATCCCCCACTCACAACACCGACCTATCACCATAACCATCCGATCCGTTCTCCAAGCAACAACCGACCCCTTCCGTAGAAGGTTCAACCTGCGGAAAGCCGACCGGCTGTCGTACCAACGGGAGATCGAAGACTCAATCCCCAGCATCCCACCAACAGCTATACCACGTTTACAGACCTGCTGAAAAGGTCAGCCAGACGACATATCCCAAGAGGATGCCAGACCGAGTACATCCCTGGGTTGTCAGAAACATCTAGTGACCTACTCCAAGCCTACCATAGGGCATACCACGAGGACCCTTTCTCCTCCACCACCACGGAACTCGGAGAGTTCCTACTAAACAACGTCGGGGAAGATCGCAGGCAAGTCTGGAAGGAGCTGATAGAAAACACCAACATGACCAACAACAGCAGGAAGGCGTTGGCCACGATTCGCCGCCTTGGTGAAGACCATACCACACCACCCACACCTACAACAGTCACAGCAAACTTGGTCGCAGCACAGCTGGTGTTGAACGGGCGCAGCCAAACTCGCCGCAGACCCACAGGAGAATACCGCCGGACAGCGGTACCAGACCACCCACAACCAGCAAGTGCCCTTACCAAGCCCTTCGATCCAGAAGAACTTGAAGCAGCACCGTGCTCGCTGAAACCTGGGAAAGCAGCAGGAATGGATGATGTACTGGCGGAAATTATACAGCACCTGGGACCTAAAGCAAAGACCTGGCTCCTAGAAATGCTGAACTCATGCATGGCAAAGAAAACCATCCCACCCCTATGGAGAAAAGCCAAGACTGTCGCTATCCCCAAACCTGGAAAGGACCCATCATCACCAAAGAGCTACAGACGGATTTCACTCCTCTGCATAACCTACAAGCTCTATGAGAGGCAATTACTCCAACGCCTAACACCACTTATAGACTCCAAGCTCGCTAAAGATCAAGCCGTTTTTCCGTCCGGGCCGCTCCTGAGCTGGGCAGCTACTGAACCTCACCCAACACATTGAGGATGGTTTTGAGTGCAAACTCATCACCGGAGCAGCTTTCATAGACCTCACCGCTGCCTATGACACTCTCCAGCACCGCGGCATGATCAGGAAACTTTTGGACATGACTGGCGACCTCGACCTCTGCCAAGTCATAAAAAGTCTCCTCAACAACCGGCGCTTCTTCGTTCAACTAAACGACAAGAAGAGCAAATGGAAAGCCCAAAAGAACGGCCTACCACAAGGCAGTGTACTGGCCCCTCTCCTCTTCAACATCTACACCAACGACCAACCACTCCCCCCACAATGCCGCCGCTTCATCTATGCTGATGACCTCTGCATCACCACCCAACAAGAGAGCTTCCATAAAATCGAACCTGTCCTGGAAAGTGCCCTCCAAGAGATGTCCACCTACTTCAATAATAACCACTTGAAACCCAACCCATCAAAAACCCAGCTATGCAGTTTCCATCTGAAAAACGATGAGCGCAACGAGACGCAGGAAAAGAACTGAGCATCTCATGGGATAGCCACAAACTCTTGAACCATCCCCATCCTGTGTACCTTGGAGTCACACTCGACAGGACACTCTCTTTCAAAACCCACCTTCAGAACACAAAGCCAAGGTCAACACCCGCAATAACATCCTGCGCAAACTGGTCAACTCAAAGTGGGGCGCTGATCCACCAACCATCCGTGCAACGGCCCTAGCCCTGTGTTTCTCCACAGAGTATGCATGTTCAAGCTGGTGCCGCTCCCACCACACCAAACTGGTGGACACGGCCCTTAACGACACCTGCCGCATCATCACTGGCTGCATAAAGACGCCAGTCCCGTGCCTCTATGCACTAGCCGGCATTGCCCCCCCCTTAGATCAGATGGTCCACCGTCGCCCAAGATGAGCGGAGAGCACAGGAGTCTGACATGAGGCACCCCCTATACGGACACACAGCACCCCCATCTAGACTGAAATCCAGAGCCAGTTTCCTGCATACAGTCCCCCCTCTCCAGCCCACCAAAGAAACGGCACGGACCAACATCTGGAGTGTTGAATGGCACCAACTCAACACCCGAGCCCAAGGATGGATGGAAAGAGGAATAACACCAACTGAATGCCTCGCCAGCGGACACGACCTCCCATGGCCGACCTGGAAGACCCTCAACAGACTGCGGGTGGAGCAGGGGAGGCGCAAAGCACTGTTGAAGACATGGAAGTACCACACAGAGGACATGTGTGGCTGTGGAGCAGTACAGACAATGTCCCACCTGCTGGAATGTGACGACGCCCCCCAGTGCAGCCCCCAGGACCTGGCTGAACCGAGTCCATCAGCTGTGTCCTGCGCCAGATACTGGCAGAATGACATCTAAGATTGCAAAGGACTCGAAGAAGAGGAACAACGCATTGCGTTCAGTTAAATAAGTGAGACAGGGCTGCTAAAGACCAGTGAGACACGTTTCATGGACAGAAACACGGGCCCTTCTGTCCAGGTTTAGATGCTACACGTGAACTAGTCATTTAGAGATCCGTTTCACTGCCACGCCCTCGTCTCTTCCAGCCACAGCATCTCCATGATGCACATACACCCACGACCTCCAGGCCGTCCTCTCTGCCGCCCGCCCGCTCAGCTGCGCACACGCAGACGCCAGCGAGCGGCTGTTAAAAGGCCAGTGGGGGTTTTGGTCAATCCAAGGCTGACCTTTCACCTCCAGCCAATCACGTTTGGACACGGTAGGAACAAAGCCATGCCCCCCCCCTCCCCAGCGGGCCCACCGCGCAAACAAGCCCACCGGCAGCGGAGAGGGGGGTGATGCGTCCTTGACATTGGCCACACGCGTCCACAGTTCGGCGTTTTTTTTCATATATATAATAAATATTTCATTTATCTTATACATCTACATGCCTTGATGATGTCATTCTTTACGTAGACGGCCAATCAATTGTTTTCACGCTCAATAAATGCAGATAATATTTGACCAGAATCTCTTCCATTTGTCCAGGACGTCGAGATCATCCCGGACACGCGGAGCGGCGCCGATTGTTTTTAATGGAAACCTGCTGCCAACGCCTCAGGGGATCTTTTATTTATTTTATTTTTATTTTTTTTCGTGTCAACAAAAGGAACAGGCAAATGCACTTTTTACGGAAATTGACTGCTCATTCGAAAACTTAACGAAGCGATTGCCTGAATTTCAAAATGGACCCACTACCTGACTCGTCACAGCAAAAAAGAACCAGCAACCCACATTTAGTCCTGCGGTAATCACTTTTCACTTTTTTTTTTATTTCACAGCCGCCGCGTCTTCGCCCGGAGCGTTTTGCGGCGCAGCCGACGCAGGTCTCGTCGTTGAGCGCTCTCAGGCCACGTTACAGATAAACCGGCTCGTTCCCCGTCGCACGCAGGAGCCGCTGTCTGCCTCTCCGGTGCCCTGCCGCGCCGCGTCCCTCCCCCCCGTCGGCCCGCCGGACCCCAGAAGAGAGAGCCCTTGATTGGAGCGGGAGCCTTAGAGTTAATCAGTTGACGGTTGCTCGGCAACGGCCTCCGTGCCGCGTCCGAACCGGAAGCGTTTGACAGGAGGGGGTGTCGAGAGAGGGTGAGACGCCCGCTTCGCTTTCCCTTTCACAGGAAATAAAGTGATCAGGCTTTGGAACTGCTTCCTGTTCATGAAAAACACTTTTTAAGAGGAAGACTGTCTGTCTGTCTATCTATCTCTATATCTATCTATCTATCGGTCTGTCTGTCTGTCTGTCTGTCTGTCTGTCTGTCTATCCGTCATTCTGTCTAACTATCTGTCTGTCTGTCTTTCTATTGTATTGTTGTATAGTTGATATTCATGAGAAAGAAAGAAACCATTTCTTTCAAGCACTTTCACCAAAATAGATTCTGTTTTTTCAGCGCGGACTGAGGAACTTTTCCTTTTCTTTCCCTTTCTTCACGGTAGTATTGACCCGTACTGAGCGATCAGCCCCATGTTGCCCCTTCCATGTGAAGTGCATCTCTTCGCCGGACAAACAATGGGATCGCTCGTTGAAAAGCCCCAGGATCTGAGGCCGAACGTCTCCCGACATCAAAGCCACTTGGTCCTCATCCTTCCTTTCTTTCTCTTCATTTCACAACGGATGGACATGGTCAGTTATCAGGGCCACCAAGAAAAGCCCAATCACCACCCAGAAGGAAACCCTACTTGCCTGTGAGTGTGTTTGGTATTCACCACCGTGGATCCGAACGGGCATCACTTTCAGTGTCAATGTGGTTTCCATCAAACGGGGTGGTGCGACGTGAGCAGAATGAAGAGAAACAAGTAAATATGGACACAAGCTGTGACAGGATCAAACCCACAAAGCCATGTTGTCCTGTTTTCTGTTAAGCTTCAAAGAATCCCGTTTTTTTAAGGATGAAAGGAATTTTTGAACACAAGTACAATCACTTGGTATTATTATTATTATTATTATTATTATTATTATTATTATTATAATTATTTATGATCTATCATAATATGCCATATTCCATCATATCCCTGTGTATTCCATCATATCCCTGGGTTTTCCATCATATGTAAACCAGCATATTCCGGCATATTCCAATTCAAGTTTGTGCAAATGTGTGCCACTCTGTGCAAGTTTGGAAAATTCCATCATATGTGAACCATCACATTCCATCATATTCAAACCTATTCCATCATAATCCATAATGTCCCATCACATTTCATCAAGTTACCTATCTGTGGATGGCTGCCACACGTTTTCAGGGCCCTGCGGCACAGACAATGGGGTTGAAGCAACACCAGTTTTTTGTAGAGAGTGGGCCATGTGGAACAAGCCCTGGAGCAGATGGACAGCATTTCATGACAAGGGCTCCTCTCCTGTGAGTGTGGATGGGGGTTTAACCTGTTGCCCGTTGATTACTCTAACAAGCAACAGGTGTACAGCCACACTGATCCTGGGCCTCTATTACTTAGACCCAGGACAGGTGTGGCTGCTCAAACCACACCAAACCACACCATCACCACAGCACAATTACATTTGCTGACCCTGCCCCATATTCCATCATAACTAAACCATCATATCCCATCATAAGCAATCATATTCCAGCATTATCCCTAATCCCCCATCATATTCCATCATATACCGTCATATATAAACCATCATATTCCAGCATAACTCAACATAATACATGTCCACGTCATCTAAGTAGGCAGTGTGTATGCTGTGTGCAAACAGAGGACCTGTTCCATGACTCTCTGATAGGTGGCTTGGGCCCTGAACAACCTGAACGGAAATGTTAAAAACAGAGTGGAGAAAGCCGATTTCTCCTTGGACTCTGGCGACAATGGAATCTGCCAGGAGCCCTTGGTTAAATCCAGTGTCGTAAAGAATCGAGCCGTGCCTAATCAGTCAAGGAGTTTGTCGACCAGGGGCATCGAATACGCATTGAATTTCGACACCACGTTCACCTTTCTGTAGTCTACACAGAAGCGAACCGACCCATCTGGCTTACCTTCCAGCACGATGGGACTACATCAGTGGCTGGTAGACTCCTCTATCATCCCCATGTCCACCATGGCCTTCAATTCTGCCTGCACGACTTTGCGTTTATGTTTGGTTAAGCGATATGGCCGGGAGGGTACTTTCACCCCCGGGGTCGTCTCCATGTGGTGCTGTATGAGGGAGGGGCAGCCTTGCAGGGGGTAGAACACATCAGAACACTGCTGTTATAACACAGCCACGTCCGTGCTCTGGCCGAATGAGAAATGTTTACGGTAAAGGGCTGGAGTGGGATCATCGATTTTGGAACACCCAGTTCTTCAGGAGGTTAA
Source organism: Zeus faber (assembly GCF_960531495.2). Classification (NCBI taxonomy): domain Eukaryota; kingdom Metazoa; phylum Chordata; class Actinopteri; order Zeiformes; family Zeidae; genus Zeus; species Zeus faber. Next base: position 28,047,925 of record NC_137204.1, on the reverse strand, counting down.
GGTGATAGATATATGCTGCCCGGCCCCTGTCTGACCACACAACCTCATAATCCACCTCCCCAACTGACCACAAAAGGCGCATCCCACTTGTCTAGTAATTTAGAGCTGGAGCTCGGGAGCAACACTAACACCTCTCCTGCGAAAAGGAGCTCAAAGGGAGAAATCCCATGGGGGCCTGGGGAACATCCCGCACCAAAACAACAAGGGGTCAAACCACTTATGGCTATTGTTGTGAACAAACAAACCATGCTTTTCAACATTTTATCAAAGCGTTCCACCAGACCGTTGGTCTGGGGATGGTAAATGCTGGTCCGAATTGAGCGGACACCCAGTAACTCATAATGTTCCCAAAGTGTACATGACATAAAGAAAGTGCCCTCGTCAGTCCGGATTTTCTTAGGAATCCCAACTTCGGAGATGACCTGAAACAGCGCCTGGGCCACTCTTTTGGCCGTAATACTGCGCAGGGGCACTGCTTTGGGGTACCGGGTTGCATAGTCCACTAGGACAAATATAAAAGGATACCCATGGGCACTGCGGTATAAAGTCCCAATGAGGTCATTGCAGAGTCTTTTGAACGGCGCATCTACAGGAAGAGGACTCAACGGCACAGTTGGTGTAACCAGAAAATGAACTAATTGGTGCTCGGCCAATAGAAGCGGGCCATTATCCACTGCAGTTTCTTGTCACGTCCAAGGTGAGTCGCCTGGAAAACGATTTCCCGGTGGCTTTTCAGCACCAAAATCTGTGTTATTTCCTTTCCCAAGTGTCACAGCTCACTCGATATAACCTGTCCCTAATCACCACAAAGAACGGGTGAGTGAGCATGGCGTCTGGACGTATCAATACGCCATAGATTCTATCTACCCACTCAAAGGTCCCACGTAGGGTATCGTCCTGCGACTGCTCCAGTGGAAAATCATCGGTGGAGAAGACCACTGAGGCTGGGGAAGAACCCGGTGGGGTCTCCTCCGCTCCAGACCCCTTAGCACACACTAACTCAGCATAACCACATGCCATGCAATACTGACACACTACTGAGCTCACTCCCCCAGCCTCCTTCATTAAAGGGTCAAACCTTGGCCAATCTGAACCCAAAATCAGCAAGTGCTCTTTTCCTAGGCCACGCTCTGCTCTGCAGGCATCTCCGCATCCTGCACCACCTCCCCACTGAAAACAGCCCAACATATAAGAAAGCTCTCTAAACAGCAATGACATTTGTGACTGACACATTTGTTTGCAAAGTTAGTGCAAAGACGCTGGAATAAAAATGGTTATTTTTATATACATGAGGTAGGTGGACATGACAGTATATGCATGTGTACAATATACAGTATATACAGTGTGCTTAGATGTATACTATTAATGATGATATGTACATGTTAGAACTGTGTTTAAACTACAAAAGTGGGTATCTAGTGTTACAACTTATTGCCCGTGGGGATTGTTCTGACACTGTGACTGATTTAAATGTTCATCCATCATAGTCATGGACTGCGGAAAGAAACTGTTTTTATGTCTGCTTGTTTTGGCTTACACTGCTCTGTAGCAACTACTAGAGGGAAGGAGATAGAAAAGGTTGTGTCCAGGGTGTGATGGATCTGCAGTGATGTTGCCTGTTTGTTTCCTGACTCTGTATAAGTCCTGAATGGACGGCAGGTCAGCGCCATTGATTTTCTCTGCAGTCCTGACTATCCGTTGTAGTCTGTTCCTTTCCTGTTTGGAGGTGCAGAGAACAGACAGGATTAATGCAGAGTAGAACTTGATCACCAGCTCCTGAGGCAGGTTGAACTTCCTGAGCTGGCGCAGGAAATACATCTTCTGCTCGGCCATTTTGATGATTGTGCCTGTGTTGGATGCCAACTTTAGGTCCTGGGAGTTCGTGGATCCCAGAAACATTGTTGGGGGGCTCCTCCTGAAGTTCACTGTCATCTCCACAGTTTGTTCAGTATACTCCACAGCTTGTTCAGCTCCAGGTTGTTCTGACTGCACCAGAGGGCCAGCTGTGCAACCTCCTGTCTGTATTCAGACTCGTCACCGTCCTGGATCAGGCTGATGACTGTTGTGTCATCTGCAAACTTCAGGAGTCTTTCCCCCCTTTCTCCCTTTCCCACTTCACCTAAAACCCGGTCACACCCACACACTCACTAATATCTTTTTCATTAGTAGGAAATATTTCGGCCAGGTTTCAGTCCGGGGACAAATGACCCTGCCATAGTCACAGGTATTTACCAGCACTGGCTCTGATGGAAACATAACCCCCCGGTAGACCTGCTAGTTTTGGCCCCTTAAAGGCCGCGATGTGACATGCATTGAAGTTCCGGACGTTGGCATGTAAATGGACAGGAATATCTGTGTATCAATCCATCATTTCATATCCGATTTAAAATCCAAAATTAAAATCAGAGGTTATTGACTTATATCCAGCGCGGATCATGAAATGTTTTCAGTGTGGGGAAGGCTCCATGGGGAGCCCAGTGGAAAACCCCCACCCTCCCCGCTGGGCTCCAAGGCACTTCAGCACTGCCCTAAGCTGGTCTCCGAACCGAAAGAGTGTCGGGTGCATGGATAGTCCATGCCGCTTCTATTGTTTTGTTCGCAATCACACTGACACGCCCCTTTTCCGGTGTGTTTGTGACGTCAAACGTGACACACCAGATAAGCAAAGAAAGAAAGGCATACTCGTCTTCTAGCAATGGGAAAGGTGTCAATCACATATTTTTAGCAGGTTTACCGATGTTTAAAAAACCCGGGTATACCCACAAATTTTTGTGTAAAAAGGGTATAACAGACAGCCGGGTCACGTGAGGTGCAGTCATTGATGGAGAGGGAGAAAAGGAGTAGGGAGAGCATACACCCCTAGGGCACCAGTGCTGATTGTCTGGGTGCTGTGTGATGTAGTCGGGGAGGGTTATCAAACCTGCGGTAAAACATATTCGGGTTGTCAGTTGATGGTTGATGGTTCCCTACAGTATGGGGGGTGGCCTTCTGTAGTTGGTGATCACCTGCAGGCCTCTCCACACAGATGTAGGGTCATAGGCTGAAAACTAGTTTTTCAGCTAGTTTAAACACCTCTTTGCGACTCATTGGTCCGTCTCCTCACAGGCATGAGGGAGATTTTAGTTTGTGCCTGTAAGTATGGAGAAGATGAACCATTGATCAGAGAGGCCCAAAGTTGCATTGGGGACAGAGCACGCGGTCCACTCTGAGGAGTTAGAAGCCCGGCAGATGTAATGAACTATCCGGGATGTGCTCACCAAGCCAGATTTTGGTAAAGCACAGGGCGGCGGATGTGGAAATTAGAAGCAGCAGTTCATCCATCTTGTTGGCCAGAGAGTGGACATTTGCCAGATGTATTGACGGGGCCGCAGATCTGAGTCCCCAGTGACACAGTTTGAGTCCCCAGTGACACAGTTTAACGAGCATATTGGCTCGCTTCCCCTGTCGGCGTCTCCTAATCAGAGAGCTGCTGCTCCTCCGACTAAAATCTCCGCAAAGTGTTCCGGTTGGGTGAAAAACGGTGAAAAGTTTGACAAGTGAATTGTTGGATGTTTAAAAGTTCCTCTCTGCTGAATGTGACCAGGGAGGGTGAGCTGAAAATGAAACAAGAAAACAAAAACTTAAAAAGTACTAGAGAGCGCAGTACCGAGGCTACCATCCGCGGCGCCATCTTGGGTGGTCTGTCATATCATATTCCACCATATTCCATCATATTCTATCATATTCCATGAAACCAGCATTGTTGCACATTGTTGGACACATTCCTGTACAATGTACATTGTTATTGCAATCGTTGTTTACACTGTTACTGTCGATTGTATATACTGTAAATTGTTCCTTGTGTCTAAACTATTTTAAATGTGAAGTGTTTATATGGACAGTCATGGTGTGGGGATGGTCTGGTTGAGCAGCCACACCTGACCTGGACCTAGGGTGATTGGGTCCGAGTGGCTGCATAGCTGTTGCTCATTGGTTGGACTAATAAGCAGCAGGCAAAACTGCCATCCCCACACTCACTCAGGAGAGGAGCCCTGTCATGACATGTTCTCTCTGCTCCTTCACTGAGCCTCCTCTCTACAATAAACTGGTGTTTACAATCCATCGTCGTCTGTGTCTCTGTGCCGGAGGGACCAGAAAATGACACTCGGATGGCGTCTGGTGGAGAACCTGCCACAACAGTGTTTCATATGTAAAGTGGTTTATATGTGAAGTGTTTTATATATACAGTGATGTATGTGTAAAGTCTTTTTACATATAATATTATTTAAGTATAGTAGTAGAATAGTAGTAGTAGTAGTAGCAGAAGTAGTAGTAGTAGCAGTAGTACTAGTAGTATAGTAGTAGCAGTAGTAGTACATTAGTAGTGAATGTACTGCTAATGAGGACACAGCATTACTGCCATTCGGAGAACAGTAGCATAGTAGTAAGTAGCAGTAAGTAGTAGTATAGTAGTAGCCGTAGTAGTATAGTAGTTATATTGTGGTAGAAGTAGTAGTAGTAGTAGTAGTAGTAGTACATTTACATTTACATTTAGTCATTTAGCAGACACTTTTATCCAAAGCGACTTACAAGGGAGAATAACATTCAGCTACATTGCGACAGAGATTAGTGTAACACTGGTAGTAGTAGTAGTAGTACTAGCAGTAGTAGTATAGTAGTAGTACAGTAGTAGTAGTAGTATAGTAATAGTAGTAGTAGTATAGTAGTAGTGTAGTAGTAGTAGAATAGTAGTAGTACGATAGTAGTAGTAGTACTAGCAGTAGTAGTACGGTGGTGGTGATCATGCTGCTAATGAGGACATGGCATTACAGCCATTCAGAGAACAGTAGAAGTAGTAGTAGTAGTAGTAGTAGTAGTCGTATAGTAGTATAATAGTAGTACAGTAGTAGTAGCAGTAGTATTATGGTAGTATAGTTGTATAGTAGTAGCAGTAGTAGTACGGTAGTAGTGTAGTAGTAGTAGTAGTAGTAGTATAGTAGTATAGTAGTAGCAGTAGTAGTATGATAGTAGTAGTAGTAGTAGTATAGTAGTATAGTAGTAGCAGTAGAATACGGTAGTAGTAGTAGTGCTCGTAGTAGTAGCAGTAGTAGTAGTAGCATGGTACCAAAGTAGTAGCATTAGTAGTATAGTAATAGCAATATAGTAATAGCAGTACTGCAGTAGTAGTAGAAGTAGTAGTAGTAGTAGTAGAAGGAGTATAGTAGTAGCAGTAGTAGTATAGAAGTAGCAGTAGTAGTAGTATCGTACTAATCGTAGTATAATTGCAGCAGTAGCAGTAGTAGTAGCAGTAGTTGTTGTATAGTAGTATGGTAGTAGTATAGTGGAGGTAGTAGAGTAGTATAGTCGTAGTAGTAGTAGTAGTAGTAGTAGTAGTAGTAATAGTAGTAGTATATTAGTATAGTAGCAATAGTAGTATAGTAGTGTAGTAGTAGTAGTAGTAGTGGTAGTAGTATATTATTAGCAGCAGTCATAGTAGTAATTGTATAGTAGTATAGTAGCAGTAGTATAGTAGTAGAAGTAATAGTAGTATAGCAGTATAGTAGTGTAGTATGGTAGTAGTAATAGTAGTAGCAGTAGTAGTAGTAGCAGTAGTTGTAGTAGTAGTAGTACTTGTAGCAGTAGTCATAGTATAGTACTAGTAGGAGACTAGTAGTAGCAGTAGTAATAGTAGTAGTAGTATAGTAGAAGTAGTATAGTAGTGTAGTACGAGTAGTAGTAGTAGTATTGTAGTGTAGTAGTAGCAGAAGTAGTAGTAGTAGTATAAAAGTATAATAGTAGTATAGTAGCAGAGTAGCATTAGTAGTATAGTAGTAGTACGGTAGTAGCAGTAGTAGTAGTAGTATGACAGTAGTAGTACAGTTATAGTAGTATGGTAGTAGTACAGTAGTAATGATTATGCAGCTAATGAGGACACTGCAGGTGGTGCACGGCTCCCTCTCTCTCTCCAGGAAGTGGGCGTGTCCGGTTTCAGTGCTTTGGGATCCCGTCTGCGTCGCCCCCAGGGAAGGAAGGAACCAATCAGGGGGAAGGGAGGAACCACTTTGGGTAACGACAGGGTTTTTAAACGCCGCCGCTGCCGCCGCCGCGTGGGGAGGCAGCCCCCGTGTCAAGCTTCATTATGTTCAATTCTGGGTAATTGCCGAGCTGGGTTCAGGGCGGCGCCGCACCGCGCCCTCTGAACAACCACTCAACTACATCATTAGTGGAATTACACAGGAATTCATGTTTTGTTCTGCGTCTTTCATTTTATTTTCCATTTGTTTTCCTCTTTCTCATCATTAACGCTCACGCTGTGGTTACGAAGCCAGTTTGGCTGATGACCTTAGAAAACCCATTTCAATTCCCCGGGGGAATGGATTTAAATATTTCGAGTTGGAATTTCCTCCGTCCCTATCGACCGGCTGTATAGCCGCAGCGCTTTCGCGAAATTCCCCGCGGCTGCCGCTCACTTCTTGCGCGTGGCGGACCCCGCCATCAGCAATGTCGGCGCGCGTCGAACGGCTGTTTCTCGCCAAGCGCCAGCGAGAGAAAGACGACTTGACATCAAAACGCGGGATTTTTCTGACGGATTAAAAAAAAATCTAAAACAATCTGCACACAAACAAACATTTCAACCTGCCAACGTCTGCAGAGACCCGGAGAGCTCCGTCCACGCCACCACACCCTCAGGACATTCTGGATTTTTTTTTTTTTTTGTCTATCTTTTCAAAAAAGTGTTGTCAGGTCTCGGGCGTGACATCCCATAATCCCGTGGCTTTCTGAAGTGCCTCCTCCCCCTGGATCCCGCCCAGAGGCCCACGGGTCGCTGTGCTTTCACCTCCAGATGAATAATGCATGAGCCTCCATTCCACCCTGCACAGGGAAACCAAAACACATGTTTACATGTTCGGAAAGATAATAATAATTTAAAAATATATAAATTATTATTTTTAATAATAATAATAATAACTATAATGATTATAATGATAATAATCATAAGAAGAAGAAGAAGAAGAAGAAGAAGGAGAAGAAGAAGAATTAGAATGATAATAACAATAATAATAATAATAATAATAATAATAATAATAATAATAATAATAATTATAATAATAATAATAATAATAATAATAATAATATCAAAATAAAAACATGGTCGTCACAACCCAGGGAATCATCATTATTATTATTACCCTTATTAATAATGTTATTGATAATAATAATAAAAAAATAATAATAATAATAATAAAAATAATAATAATAATAATAATAATAATAACAATAATAACAATAATAACAATAATATGATAATAATAATTATTGTTATTGTTATTATTATTACTATTATTATCATCATCATCATTATTATTATTATTATTATTATTATTATTATTTTTAATTTACATCCCACAAGTCTTTATTTAAAATAATAAATCTAATTATTTTTGTTGTTTTCTATTTTATTTTTTTCAATGAATGTGTTATTACTATGTTATTACTAGAGAGACACATAATCCTATGTGGTTCATTTTCCAAATTAATTTCCTGGTTTTATTATATTTTCCTGTGTTTATTTTCCTTTTATTAAATCTATATATAGTACGTTCTGTTCTAGTTTTTTTTTTTTTACATTTTCAAACAAGCCGTGAGGAATTATTCTGTGAAATTTTCCTCATTAATTCACTTCCTGTTATTTATTAATGTGTCGTTACATAAACTTGTACGTCATGTATGTGAGTTATTTGTGTGTTATTATGTTCATTCATAATATTCATTTTCCAAAATGTTCTAATTCCATATGTTATTGATCTATTTTCACATTTTTGTTTTCAGTGCTGTCGGTGCGAGTAGTGTATGTAATAACACATCCATCCACGTGTGACTCACACGTGGGCGTCGCTGGCTCAGGAGGTGGAGCCGGGTCGTCCAGTGACCGGCGAGTTCCTGGTTCGATCCCCGGGCTCCACCTAGCGGCAAGTCCATGTGTCCTTGAGCAGGACGCCGAATCCCCCCTAACTGCTCTGGATGGCCCCTAACTGCTCTATTTGAGTATTTTTCGAGCTTATAGAGCTTGTGCGTAATCACCGGGTGTCATGACATTTCACTGCATATATGTACGACCGTATGTGTATGTATGTGACAAATAATCTCTTGAACTTGAACTTGAACTTGAACTTGATGGCGGCTACAGCCTTGCACGGCTGTAGCCGCCATCAATGTGTGCGTGTGAAGGAGTGGTTGTGAGGCACTGTACAGCGCTTCAAGCGTCATGGTTTTGCGTTTTTTTGTGTATGTAGTCCTGTGTTCCACCTGTCCAGATGTCTCCCTGTTTTCTCTCTCTCCCCATCTCTCTCTCTCTCCCTGTCTCTCTCTCCGTTTCCTCCACGTCCTGTGTTCCCTCCTTTGTCCAGCAGATGTCCTCAGTGTTTTTTTCCCCCTCAGCTGTGTTTCGTCTCGTCATTAGTAAAAGAAACCTTGTTTAGGCATTTCCTGCCTGGGTCTCCGTGTGTCCTGCGTTTGGATTTGCCAGACGGCAAGAAATGAACCCAGTGGACATGTACCTGCTCCACCTGCCGGTTCTTGGTCCGCGAGCAGCCAGGAGATTCTTCCGCTAGTGTGGGGCCAGCTAGCCACCGGCCTTCTAGCCACCTGTCCGCTAGCTTTGGGCCTGCTAGCTGCCAGTCTTCTAGTTTTGGGCGTGCTAGCCACCAGCAGGGTTCCGGGACTGAACACTTCTCTAAGGCACCCGGACTGCTCGCCCCCTGCCTGCACCTCCATCAGTCAGAGTCAGATTTGTGAGCCTGGTCCTATTCCTGACCCTGAAGATCCACAACAGTCCCCTTTCTGGGGGTCGTGCCTTGCCATCCTCCCCGGGTGTCCTCAGAAGAGGTCCTCAAGGATCTTGAGGCCATCGGCTTTTTCTGCTGCCCAACGCCCCCGTGTCTCCGCTGCCCAACGCCCCCCTGTCTTTCCGCTGCCCAACGTCCCTGTGACCCGCTGCCCAATTCCCCGTGTCTCCGCTGATGAAGGACCCCGTGTCTCCGCTGCCCAGCGCCCCTGTGTTCTCGCTGGCCAACACCCCCGTGTCTCCGCTGCCCAACGCCCCCATGCCCCGCTGCCCAATGCCCCTGTGTTTCCGCTGCCCAGCGCCCCTGTGTTCTCGCTGCCCAACGCCCCTGTCTCTCCGCTGCCCAACGCCCCCCGTGTCTCCGCTGCCCAACCCCCGTGTCTCCACTGCCCAACGCCCCCGTGTCTCCGATGCCCCGCGCCACAGAGTCTCCCCTGCCCTGCTTGCCTTTCTCCTGGCATGACTTTGGAGTGACACAGGAGGTGTTTGAAGATGAAGAGCCTGCTTTCCTTAAGCTCATCACTATCACCTGGGAGCAGGATCCCGAATTTGCCAGGATAATAGCGTTTAACAGGTGGATGTTATACGCCCACCCTTCTCCTCCTCCTGCTTCTCCAAAGCCTGTCATTCAAGTCTCCCTGGCCGAGGCTCAGTCCGTTCCCGGTCCCGAGCGTCGGCCGCTCTTGCCCATTCTGTGCCTGTCTGGTTGTCCTCTGTCACTGCAGCATGTGAGTCCACTAGTCCTTGTTCGTCTGCTGTTTCTACAGCCAGTTTGTCTACAGCCCCTGATCTGCAAGGGGGAAGTGGTCCGCCCTTCGAAGTGGCCCCATCTACGTCGTAGACCTCGTAAGCGGCGCCGCGTACGTGGCGGACCTCCGGAGAAGTGCCGCTCATCTGTCTTGAGCGCTCCCGCTCATTTGCCCTGCCCCCCAGGGTCAGCCTCCGGAACGACCCCGCCTACCTGCCCTGTTTGCTGGTGTGGGTTTCCAGCTCTCGGGCCGCCCGCCTGAGGGGTTTGTTTTGCTCCCTGAAGCCTGCCCCCAGACCCCCTCCACCGCCCTGATCAGTTCGACCCCTCCTTTTTGTTTCCCTTGCCTCGGCCTGGAGGGACGTCTGGGAGCCGGGGTTGCTGCCATTAATTTTCCCTGTGTTTGTTGTAACTTTACACCGTTCCTTATTGTTCTCATTCTCTCCCTGGTGGATGTAGTCTTGTGTTCCACTTGTCCTGGTGTCTCCATCTTCTCTCTGTCTCTCTCCCTGTCTCTCTCTCTGTCTCTCTCTCTATCTGTCTCTGTTTCCTTAAGGTCCTGTGTTCCCTTGTTTGTCTCTCCGTCTCTCTCCCTGTCTCTCTCTCTGTCTGTCTCGCTGTCTGTCTCTGTTTCCTCCACGTCCTGCGTTCCCCAGTTTGTCCAGCAGATGTCCTCAGTGTTTTTTCCCCCTCGGCTGTGTCTCGTCATTACCTCAGTGTATTTACTTTGTCTTCCCCACTCGGTCCCGTTTGATCCTAAGTCCCCCGTGGGGCTGTTGCCTGTCTGTCCTGCGATGTCTTGAGATCTTCAGTCAAAGAAAACCTCATTAGAGCATTTCCTGCCTGAGTCTCCGTGTGACCTGCGTTTGGGTTCACCAGCGTTGTGACACTGAGTGGTCGCAAGATTAGAAATGCGCTCCATAAATCCAGTACATTTACCATTGATGCTGTGTTGCTTTTAGGATGTCTTGGTTGTGTCAACCTTTGACGTTATGTTTTCTGCTTATATATTCCGTCTAACGAGCTATAACATTTTCAAACAAGCTATGAGGAGTTGTGTAAGTTTCCTAATGACCTAGGAACACGACACTTTCCCCATTTTCATACATTCTCATTTTTTACTAATTGAATGTGTTATTACCCTGTTGTTGCAAAGGTGTTACTACTGTGAGAGTTATTACTTGTTTCAAATGATATCACTAGTTTCAACTGTTATCACTAGTTTTGACTGTTATCACTAGTTTCAACTGTTTTCACTAGTTTTGACTGTTATCACTAGTTTCAACTGGTATCACTAGTTTCAACTGTTATCACTAGTTTCAACTGTTATCACTAGTTTCAACTGTTATCACTAGTTTCAACTGGTATCACTAGTTTCAACTGTTATCACTAGTTTCAACTGTTATCACTAGTTTCGACTGTTATCACTAGTTTTGATAGGTATCACTAGTTTCAACTGTTATCACTAGTTTCAACTGTTATTACTAGTTTCAACTGTTATCACTAGTTTCAACTGGTATCACTAGTTTCAACTGTTATCACTAGTTTCAACTGTTATCACTAGTTTCGACTGTTATCACTAGTTTTGACTGGTATCACTAGTTTCAACTGTTATCACTAGTTTCAACTGGTATCACTAGTTTTGACTGGTATCACTAGTTTCAACTGTTATCACTAGTTTCAACTGGTATCACTAGTTTCGACTGTTATCACTAGTTTCGACTGTTATCACTAGTTTTGACTGGTATCACTAGTTTCAACTGTTATCACTAGTTTCAACTGGTATCACTAGTTTCGACTGTTATCACTAGTTTTGACTGTTATATCACTAGTTTCAACTGTGATCACTAGTTTCGACTGTTATCACTAGTTTTGACTGGTATCACTAGTTTCAACTGTTATCACTAGTTTCAACTGGTATCACTAGTTTCGACTGTTATCACTAGTTTCGACTGTTATCACTAGTTCTGACTGTTATATCACTAGTTTCAACTCTTATCACTAGTTATGACTGTTATATCACTAGTTTCGACTGTTATCACTAGTTTCAACTGTTGTCACTAGTTTTGACTGTTATATCACTAGTTTCAACTGGTATCACTAGTTTCAACTGTTATCACTAGTTTCAACTGTTATCACTAGTTTCGACTGTTATCACTAGTTTTGACTGTTATCACTAGTTTCAACTGTTATCACTAGTTTTGACTGTTATATCACTAGTTTCAACTGGTATCACTAGTTTCAACTGTTATCACTAGTTTCAACTGGTATCACTAGTTTTGACTGTTATCACTAGTTTCAACTGGTATCACTAGTTTCAACTGTTATCACTAGTTTCAACTGTTATCACTAGTTTCAACTGGTATCACTAGTTTCAACTGTTATCACTAGTTTCGACTGGTATCACTAGTTTTGACTGTTATATCACTAGTTTCAACTGTTATCACTAGTTATGACTGTTATATCACTAGTTTCAACTGTTATTACTAGTTTCGACTGTTATCACTAGTTTCGACTGGTATCACTAGTTTCAACTGTTATCACTAGTTTGACTGTTATCACTAGTTTCAACTGGTATCACTAGTTTCAACTGTTATCATTAGTTTCGACTGTTATCACTAGTTTTGACTCTTATATCACTAGTTTCAACTGGTATCACTAGTTTTAACTGTTATCACTAGTTTCGACTGGTATCAGTAGTTTCGACTGGTATCACTAGTTTCAACTGTGTTCACTAGTTTCAAGTGGTATCACTAGTTTCAACTGGTATCACTAGTTTCAACTGTTATCACTAGTTTCGACTGGTATCAGTAGTTTCGACTGGTATCACTAGTTTCAACTGTGTTCACTAGTTTCAAGTGGTATCACTAGTTTCAAGTGGTATCACTAGTTTCAACTGTTATCACTAGTTTCAACTGTTATCACTAGTTTTGACTGTTATCACTAGTTTCAACTGTTATCACTAGTTTCAACTGTGTTCACTAGTTTCAACTGGTATCACTAGTTTCAACTGTGTTCACTAGTTTCAACTGTTATCACTAGTTTCGACTGTTATCACTAGTTTCAACTGTGTTCACTAGTTTCAACTGGTATCACTAGTTTCAACTGTTATCACTAGTTTCAACTGTGTTCACTAGTTTCAACTGTTATCACTAGTTTCAACTGTGATCACTAGTTTCAACTGTTATCACTAGTTTCAACTGTTATCACTAGTTTCAACTGTGTTCACCTGTTTCAACTGTGTGTTCACTACATGTTATTACTAAAGGTATATAATTCCAGATAAAACAAAACCCCACGTGGAGTACAAAGTACAGATATTTGCTTTGAAAAGTAATGCAGTGAAAGTCTAAAGTACTTGAAACTGAATATCCTGAAGTAAGAACAGAGACTTGACACATGAACTCTCAGTGGTTTCAACAATATATTTTGATGAACCTTGTTGTTCAGAGGAGGAGAGAGGACGGTTCCAGTTCCCTTCTTTCAATTCTCTCTTTTCTCTCCATCCATCCCTGCATGTGCTGCAGGTTATGAATTCATAAATAATAACTTCATAATTGAGTTGGAATGGAGCATGGGAGTGAAATGCAGCTGCGTGTGTGTCGCCTCCTTGGGATGTGGTTCAGGATGTAGAGTCCAAAACCATCTTGTTGTTTCACTTAATAATTCATTTGAAAATAATAAGAATAACAGTGATGAAATAAAAGAATGGTATTAAATGAATATCTTGTTTTTCACTTAATTTACTTTAAGATAATGATATAATGATAATATTTATAATTACATTAAAAAATATATCAAATTAATATATTGTGTTTTCACTTGATAGTGATCATGAAAAACTACCTTGTTTTAGTTTTTATTGGATTTAATTCATCATTCTTTTTGGAGTTGGTGTCATTTTTATCTTTCTTTTAATAACGATGCTGCTCTGTGAGCCATGTTTCTGTCTGCCTGCCTGTCTGTCTCCGTGTCTGTCCGTCTGTCTGCTTGTCTGCCTGTCTGTCTGTCTACCTGCCTGCCTGCCTGCCTGCCTGCCTGTCTGTCTCCGTGCCTGTCTGTCTCTCTACCTGCCTGCCCATCTGCCTGCCTGCCTGCCTGCCTGTCTGCCTGCCTGCCTGTCTGTGTGTCTCTCTGCCTGCCTGTCTGCCTGCCTGTCTGTATGTCTCTCTGCCTACCTGTCTGCCTGTCTGCCTGCCTGCCTGCCCATCTGTCTGTCTGTCTGTCTGTCTGTCTGTCTGTCTGCCTGTCTGTCTGTCTGTCTACCTGCCTGCCTGCCTGCCTGCCCGTCTGTCTGTCTGTCTGTCTGTCTGTCTGTCTGTCTGTCTGGCTGTGTGTGTCTGTATGTCTGTCTGTCTGTCTGTCTATCTGTCTGTCTCCCGGCCTGTCTGTCTGTCTCCCTGCCTGTCTGTCTGTCTACCTGCCTGCCTGCCTGTCTGTCTGCCTGCCTGCCTGTCTACCTGCATGCCCGTCTGCCTGCCTGCCTGCCTGCCTGCCTGTCTGCCTGCCTGCCTGTCTGTGTGTCTCTCTGCCTGCCTGTCTGCCTGCCTGTCTGTATGTCTCTCTGCCTACCTGTCTGACTGTCGTGCCTGCCTGCCTGCCCATCTGTCTGTCTGCCTGTCTGTCTGTCTGCCTGTCTGTCTGTCTACCTGCCTGCCTGCCTGCCTGCCTGCCCATCTGTCTGTCTGCCTGTCTGTCTGTCTGCCTGTCTGTCTGTCTACCTGCCTGCCTGCCTGCCTGCCTGCCTGCCTGCCCATCTGTCTGCCTGTCTGTCTGTCTGTCTACCTGCCTGCCTGCCTGCCTGCCCATCTGTCTGTCTGTCTGTCTGTCTGTCTGGCTGTGTGTGTGTGTGTCTGTCTGTCTCAGGTATGTTCCCCGAGCGCCTGGATGACGTCGCTCCTCCAGCAGAAGACGCTGTGTATTGTAGGAACTTCTATTGGTCAATGAAAGACGCATCGTCACACTGACACTGACACTGGAGCGGAGGCCACGGGTTCATAGCCCAAACACATCCCTACCATGTGAGGAGCAGGAGGAGCAGGAGGAGCAGGAGGAAGATAAAAAGGGGGAGGAAGATTAAAGAGGAGGACAAGGAGGAAGAGGAGAAGGAGGAAAAAAAGGAGGAGGAAGAAGAGGAGGTGGAGTAGGAGGAGGAGGAGGAGGAGGAGGAGGAAGAGGAAGATAAAAATGGGGAGAAAGATAAAGAGGAGGAGGAGGAAGAGGAGGAGGTGGAGGGACGAGGAGGTGGAGAAGGAGGAGGTGGTGGAGGAGGAGGGAGGATGAGGAGGTGGAGGATGAGGAGGATGAGGAGGTGGAGGATGAGGAGGTGGAGGATGAGGAGGTGGAGGAGGAGGTGGAGGATGAGGACGAGGAAGAGGAGGAGGTGGAGGAGGAAGAGGAAGAGGTGGAGGATGCAGTGGTGGAGGAGGAAGAGAAGGAGGAAGAGGAGAAGAATGAAGAGGAGGAAGAGGAGAAGGTGGAAGCAGGAGGGAAGATAAAAAGGGGGAGGAAGATAAAGAGGAGGACAAGGAGGAGGAGGAGAAGGAGGAAAAAAAGGAGGAGGAAGAGGAGGAGGAAGAGGAGGTGGAGTAGGAGGAGGAGCAGGAGGAGGAGGAGGAGGAGAAAGAGGAGGAGGAAGATAAAAATGGGGAGAAAGATAAAGAGGAGGAGG
>NC_137204.1:28030194-28032482 GCF_960531495.2 Zeus faber | reverse complement strand
GCGCCGCGCAGCGCGGGGGATTTCACCCGGACCGCGAGACGGTAAGAGGAGCCCCGTTAAGAGGAGCCCCGTTAAGAGGAGCCCCGTTAAGAGGAGCCCCGTTAAGAGGAGCCCCGGTAAGAGGAGCCCCGTTAAGAGGAGCCCCGTTAAGAGGAGCCCCGGTAAGAGGAGCCCCGTTAAGAGGAGCCCCGGTAAGAGGAGCCCCGTTAAGAGGAGCCCCGTTAAGAGGAGCCCCGGTAAGAGGAGCCCCGTTAAGAGGAGCCCCGTTAAGAGGAGCCCCGTTAAGAGGAGCCCCGGGAAGTCCGAACGCCACCGGCGCTGCGCGCGTGGAAGTGTCGCGGTGCTGATGCCGTGGAGCCGCGCGCGAGCACGTCCACGAACTGTCCGTTGTTTTGGGGTGTGAGGGTGGGGGCGGGGGTCCCGAGGCAGCACACACCGCCCGTGGGTAAGTACACCGAGTCCACCTCGGGCTGCTGCGAAGTGTCACGAGTTTGTTCCGTGGGTGACGAGACACGTTCCGTGCGTGTGTTTTTGGGCGGTGGTTTTGGTGGTGGTGGTGGTGGTGGTGGTGGTGGTGGTCAGGGTCCGTTTGGGTGTGGAAGGGCGGATGGAGCGCGGACTTGTTTCCATGGTCGTCGTGGTCGTGGTGTTTCTTTCACGTGTCCGGTCATTCCACTTCACTTCCGTTCGCCCGGTGCCGGTGGAATCACCAGCGTCTCCATTGCAATGTTGAATTACAACATGACTAATGTTTTGGGGAATGTAATTGAATGTATTTTAACACATTTTAATGTATTGAATGCTATTTAATGTATTGTAACGTCATCTAGTGTAATTTGATGTAATTTAATGTCATCAAACATAATATAATGTAATCGAACGTAAATTAATGTAATTGAATGTATTGTAATATGATCTGGTGCAATTTAATGTAATTTAACGTAATTTAACATAATGTAATGTAATTTAACGCAATTGAATGTAATTAAATACATTTAACATAATTTAACATAATTGAATGTAATTGAATGTATTGTAATGTGACCTAGTGTAATTTAATGTAATTTAATGTAATTTAATTGAATGTCATTTAATGTAATTTAATGTAATTTAATCTAATGTAATTTAAGGTAATTTAATTGAATGTAATTAAATGTAATTACATTTAATAAAATTGAATGTAATTGAATGTATTGCAATTTAATGTAATTTAATCTAATGTAATATAATTTAATTTAATGGAATTTAATGTAATTTCATTTAACATAATTTAATGTAATTTAAGGTTTTGCAATTTAATGTAATTTAATGTAATTTAATGTATGTTTTTGCAACATATTTAGAGGTGGCATTGGCCGTAGAAGCTACAGACTTCATGCGGTGCACTTTTGTTGCATCGGAGGTTTCATTTGCTTTGAATTTGAACGACAACTGTTAAAAACGAATAACGACAGAATATGGACGCCATGTCCTACAGCGCTGTCCCATCGGACGTTTTGAGTTTTGCGCCGGATTTCAACGAACGGGCGTCCATGAGGTCACAAAGAGGAAGCGTGTCGCTCAAACGTCGCTCTTGCGCGCACTCTGGCCTTTTTGCGGCGTCGTTATGGGATGCGCAGGAGTCACGCGTTGGACTGCGCTGCTGTTGCTTTGGATTTGAAGCACGAACCGTTCGAAAGGCAGCCCTGCCCCGAGACGGTCCGTCTTCCTTTCGAATGAGGGCGATAACCGTCACAATGGAGCGAGGTGGGACCGCGGCGGCTCCCGCGCGGCCCCCGTGTCCCCCGTCGCACTGGGGCTTTTGCTGTTGCGTCTGAGTAGCGGGGAGTGGAGCTCCGCCCGGGACGAGTGTGCGCCCAGCTGGACATCAATCCTCCCGGAGACGCGGCGCGTGGTTTGCTTCAAAGCTCTGCTCTCAGTCGCCGCGGGTTCCATTTAGTCTCCTCGGTCGGGGGCACACACACACACACACACACACACACACACTCTAAATGGATATATCCCCAGCGGAGCACCTGCACCATTTATTTCCTCTATTCCCTCCCCGTTATTTGCCGTGATTTACGACCCGGGCGTCGCCATCCACACATCCTAATAAGTGTCCGGGGCGTCCCGAACGCCGGCTTAGTCATGTTCACCTTGGACTGGGATGAACTGAACGACTACTCAGACCGTGACAGACCCGCGCGGCCCCCACCTCCCCTCCTCCCCTTTGCTTTTCTTTGCACGGTGCACGTTGGCTTCTCTGGGCGGTGTCAGCTGACGCCCGGTCGGCGCCGAGGCCACGT
>NC_137204.1:27985194-28017694 GCF_960531495.2 Zeus faber | reverse complement strand
CAACTCAGCCTCTGTCCGGTAGCTGCAGTGGTTGTCGTGTTCCAGCAGTTTTAGCACGGAAAGGCCAAGGAGGATAATAAGCGGGCTTGACCCCTCGTTATAATAGCGTTATATATGTTCTGCGCCTTACATAGACGTCATCGTTCTGTCCGTCTCATTACCTAACCCAGTAAAAAAAACGGTCGTTTGCGCACGGTGGAAATGCCAAAGTAGAAGATCATATTAACACGTCAAACGTAAGCGATGATAATAATATTAATTTATTATTAATAATATTATTATTAATATTATTTTTAATATAATTATTATTATCATTATTATTATTATTAAAAATAATAATAATAATAATAATAATAATGTGTAATAATGTAATAAGTGATGTAACCACGTGGCACTCGGGCAGTTTCTCCCATGGATAAGCAAACCGGTTCTTAGAAGATTGTACCAACTGCGAACGGCACCGTCACCAGCCCAGAACCACGACGAGGCCGGCGGATGGTGGGGAAGGTGGCAGCAGCGCGTCAGAAGCCGGCTGCCGGTTTGGGATCCACTCGACACGCTTTTCTTTCTTTGTTTGTTCTTTGTTGTCGTGCAGAGTCCTGCTCCCACGGCTCCCGCGTCCACAAACCGTGTCCGCTGATCGGTGATGAAAGACTCGCAAACGACTCGTTCGGGGCGAACGATTTGTCCGTGGGGAGCGGTTTTGTTTGTGGCAAACCAACCTTTTCAGGGCGTTTGGTTGCGGATCAGGGGAGAGCGGGTGAGCACGCTCAGAGTGCGGGGAAACTAATCGGAGAAAGAAGCTGACGGCATAATTCATATTGAATGTGACTGACAGACACGTTCGATTTCCCCCCAAATAAATCATTTTGACGGAATTCATTGGTTCTCGAGAGAATTCCATCACTCGGAGCCGAACGCGCACCGACTCTCGTTCACACCGACCGAATCAAACGAATGAAGAGTCGGAAAACCGGAACTTGTCTTTTTTACCTCGTCGAGTGACTCGCCGAGAGCCGGATCTCCAAAAAAGAGCCGAACCTTTCATCTGTACAGCCACCTGCGAGGGCGGGGCAGGGGCGGGTCGGTCTGATTAGGGCCCTTCGACCAGCGTCTCAGCGAGGCGAGCGGTCATGTATGTGGTGAGAACCGTGTAGGGGCAACCCCCTTTCATCGTTTTTGGTCGTGGGGTTTGGCCATTGGTACGGTTGGAGCGGGGCATGCGTTGGCCCGTTGCCGTAGCGATAAGATGAGTGGGGAGACAAGTCACAGACCGCTGACTTATTACATCATTATCATACATATGAAAAAAGACAGACACCTACAGACAGATAGACAGACACCCACAAACACCCATGGAGAGACAGACAGACCTACTGACAGACAGTCAGACGGATCTACAGACAGACAGACAGACCTGCAGACAGACCGACATGCACCCAGACCAGACAGACAGACCTACAGACAGACAGTCAAACAGATCTACAGACAGACAGACAGACAGACAGACAGCAGACAGACACAAAGAGGTTGTTAAATGAAAAAGCTTCTTGACGCTATGAAGTGCAGCAGCAGATTAAGAGATACGATCAAAGGCAGCGAAGGAGTGTGTGCATCCATAATTGATGCCTCCATTTAAGGAGTGTGAGCAACTGTGTGAGCGAGCGAGTGTGTGTGTGCGAGTTATTGAGTGAGTGTGTGTGCGAGTGAGTGAGTGTGTGTGTGAGCGAGCGAGTGAGTGAACGAACGAGTGAGTGTGTGTGTTGGTGTGTCTGTGTGTGTGTGTATGTGTGTGTGTGTGTGTGTGTGTGTGTGTGTGTGTGTGTGTGTGAGAGTGTGTGGTGTGAGTGAGAGTGTGTGGTGTGAGTGAGAATGTGTGTGTGTAGTGTATGAGTGAGTGTGTGTGATAGTGTGTGAGTGAGTGTGCGTGTTAGGGAGTGAGGGAGTGAGTGTATGAGTGACTTGTGTGATAGTGTGTGAGTGAGTGAGTTAGTCTGTGAGTGTGTGTGTGTGGGGCGGGTAGTGTGTGTGAGTGTGTGTGTGAGTGTGTGTGTGCGGATCTCTTGTTGTGTATGCAGAGCACGCTGTTGGTGTAGCAGTGTCTCCACAGGGGGTGGTGGTGGCGGGGTCCGCCAGCTGCCAGCGGCTCCAAGGTCAGACCACGTTGATTCATCAGCTTCAGTGGACGTTGCTCATCAATATCCATGTTCTGTAGTGATTACAAGGATGGAGATTAGGATGATGAGGATGATGAGGAAGATGAGGATTATGACATTATGAGGATGATGAGTAATATTAAGATGGTGAGGAGGATGAGGGAGATGATAATGGTGAGGGAAAGGTAGAATATGAGGATGGTTAGGAAGATGAGTAAGATGAAGATAATGATGAGGATGATGAGGAACATGAGGATGATGAGGAGACATAATACGAGTGGGGCGGAGACATATGTGTGGGGCAGAGACATAATACGAGTGGGGCGGAGGCATTTGTTTGCCGCCGTTGCCGAAAGGAGGTAGAGTAGAGGTAGAGTGAGGTAGTAGAGAGGAAGAGTAGAGGTAGAGTAGAGGTAGTAGAGAGAGGTAGAGTAGATGTAGGGTAGAGGTAGAGTAGATGTAGAGTAGAGGTAGTAGAGAGAGGTAGAGTAGAGCTACAGTAGAGGTAGGGTAGAGGTAGAGTAGAGGTAGAGTTGAGGTAGTAGAGAGAGGTAGAGCTAGTAGAGAGCGGTAGAGTAGATGGAGAGTAGAGGTAGAGTAGATGTAGGGTAGAGGTAGAGTAGAGGTAGAGTAGAGGTAGTAGAGAGAGGAAGAGTAGAGTTTTACTGCTTGCGTCCGACGCCACGACAGAGTCGCGCCTGTCAAAGTAACCACGTCGTTCCCGTTCGCGATGAGTAAATAACTTTGCAAACAGTTTGTAAAGGAGGTTTTCAAACTCACGTTCATGGAAAAATTAGAAACAAAGAGCCAACGACTAGGGTTATGTCGCTCTGGAGAACGCAGCGCTCCACATTTCCCTCCAACGGGTTTTTCTGCCAAACTCTTGACGTAGTTCTTCTGACGGCGACGCCATCGAACGGTGACATTTGAGGAACTCCTGTTTCAGCCGTCCTTTTCCAGGGCGGTGTTTACACTCCGTTCGTCCCCTCAATGGCAAAACTTCGAGCGGCTTGGGTTTGTAATGGCCGGAGGGAGACAATCTCCGGGGAGACGATCTATACAACGGTTGGAGGAGGGCGGAGCGGCCCATTAAATGGTCAGAGGTGGATTTGAAAGATCGTTATTAGGAGTGGGAGCGCAAATGCCACCAGAGGATTCTAATAGAGGGGAGCTCTTCAGGGGAGTGGTGCAGAGGTGGAGTGGAGGAGAGGTGGAGAGGAGGGGAGGTGGAGAGGGGGGAAGGGGGAGAGGTGGAGAGGAGAGGAAGAGAGGAGAGGTGGAGAGAAGCAGGAGAGGAGGAGAGGTGGAAGACACGAGAGGAGGAGGAGAGGAGTAGAGGTGGAGAGTAGGAGAGAAGAGGAAGACAGGAGAGGTGGAGAGGAGAGGAGGAGTAGAGGAGGTAGAGAGGAGGAGAGGAGGTGGAGAGGAGAGGAGGAGAGGAGTGATTCATCTGGTTCATTATCTTTATATTAATTGATATTATTGTTTTTCTGCCATTCATCACACTCTGAGCCACGGGTGGTTTGACAGGAAGTGAGGGAGCAGGTGGTGATTGGTTGAGACAGAAAGGGGCGTGGCAGCAGAGGCAACTCGCTCTTATTGTCGGAGGATTTTAGTTTTTAACTTTGTGCTGGAGACGTTTCTACCTTCCTGTAAAAACTCCTTCCTTTGTCACGACCGTGTAATACTACTAGTAGTATTACTATTAGAAGTAATAGTAATACAACTAGTAAGAATCCCAATAATTTAATGTACTTTTCTGGACAAAACAAAAAGTTACAGAACCCATTTCAACACTGGAGCACTTATCATTTCATTACATTACATTACATCACATTACATTGCATTGCATTACAGTACACTTCATTTCATTTCGTTGCATGACATTACTTTCATTTACATAATATTAAATTGTATTACATTACATTTTATTACATTACTTTATATAACATTACTTTAATTTACACCCCCTACATTACATTTCTTTACATGACTTTTTTTTACTTTCTGACAAATGACATTACATTTCATTCAGTGAGTGAATTAGTATTTGTTGTTGTTTCTTCTCGTCCTTGTGGTATGTTGTATGTTGTATGGTGTGATTGTCTGGGGACACTGTCAGAGCTGGTCTTTGGGGATGGCATATTTAACATTTAATAGGATTGATACGTCTGATGCCCGGTTGCCTTCCTCACTTTTAAACAGCAGACAGCGGAGACGCTTGGAACGTCACAACGCCGTCGGGAAAGTTCAACACGACCATCACAAATGGTCCATTTCAGCCAAAAACAACCAAAAAAACAAAACAAACAAAGCTGGAAAAGCATTTTTGTTCCTGGTTTGAAAGAAGGAGGGCAGTACATGCAGTTCATGCAGTACATGCAGTACATGCAGTTCATGCTATGCACTGGAGCAGGGTTTTTTTTTCTAATAACGGAAAGTAGCTCTTGCTTTGCAAGATCCAAACTGCCAGGCTGCACTAATTGATGCGATTGATTATTTCCAGCAGGACAGCAGCTCCGTGTTCATCACAACAAGCTTCACTCTGGAGGCGACGGCTGTTGGCGGCGATGAAAGGTTCTGCTCTGTTTTCGGGATTTGGTCGTTGACGAGTCACTCGGTGAAAAGAGCCGCTCCGTTTGGATCGGTCGGCGTGACGCGCCGTCAGCGGGGGCAGGACTTCCTGAGCCGTGAGCCAGAGTCGGAAGGGTCGGTTTGGCTCTTGAGTTGTGGATGAAATTCGTGTGAGAATAGAGAGTCTTATTTCTGTCAAAAGTACTTATTTTGGTGGAATGTGAAGTTGTAAATCAGTCACAGCCCAAATGAATGATGCCGAACGACCGCACCTTTTTGGTTTGTGGGCCGGAGATACGCCCTTTTGCCGGAGAGACCCCAGACTCCTGAGTCATTTTGAGGATTTGTTCACTGATAACAAATCGCTTGCGAACCCTCCCTCATTAACTTAGCGCAGTTGAATAGATTTGTGATGCTTTGCGACACTTTTTTGTGAACGGGACAGCGGTGTCGCCGCGCAGGTTGGGGAACACGGAACTGGGGGGCCCTGCTCCAACCCTCATATTTCTGTCTCTCTCTCTCCCCTCCGTCTTAGCCATGGGGGTGCTCATGTCCAAGAAGCAGCAGGTGGAGAAGGTGCAGAGGTGCACCGCCGTGGTCTCCGCCTTTCAGCAGGGGGTGAAGGACCGCTCCGCCGTCGCCAACCAGAGGGAAGGGGCGGAGGAGGAGGAAGGCGAGGCTCCCGGCGGCGAGGCCTCGGCCGACCCCGACAAGAAGGAGGAGGCGGAGCCAGAGGAGGCGGACAAGGCCGGCGCCGGCCCCTCCACTTCTTCCCAGAATGCCTGCGCGCCGGGGAGGGACGAGTGCAAGGTCAACCAGGAGGCGTGGTCCAGGCTACGGGACGGGAAAGGGGTGGAGCCGGAGGATCTGGACAAGAGCCACCAGCTCACGCCCCCCGCCTTTGTTCGGCCCAAGAGGGACGCCGACGACGACCAGCAGGTGGAGGTGGAGCTGGGCCAGAGAGATCAGGTTGGTGATGAAAGGTTTGGTTCTTTTTTGGGGATTAGGCTCCTTACGAGCGGCTTGATTTTCCGACTATTTGTCCGTTTGATTCAGTTGGTGTCACAAGTTTGTTTGCCGTCCGTGAGGCATCACTGAAGGAGGTACGACCAGGGCTGGCTATTGTTGAGCTGGATTCACACCCCTAGTGGCCAGCGCAGTGTAGTGCATGTTAGGGGCTCCATCAACTAGTCAACTAGACGACTACTACAACCACTAGTTGGCAGCAGTCAACCTGTCGTGGACAACATTATTTTTGTCAATATCGACAGATTTACAATAATTATTGTATTTGTAAAATAATTCATCTAAATATGTATTGTCCATTCTGGGCTACTGTAGAAACATGGCGGTGCAACATGGCCCTCTCTAGAGCCAGTGTTTGGTTTGTCCTCTCTGGACTGCCGTAGAAGAAACAGGGTGGTGCAACATGGCGGCCTCCATGAATCGTACCTGCTCCCTAAGTAGATAAAAAACGTCTCGTTCCAAGGAAACGCCAACACAGCGATTCTCATTTTCATGGGATTTTACAGCGATGAAAACATCCTTATGAACATGATATTTCATTTCCGCCAGGTCAGCTCCTTAAATTCCACACACTGCACCTTTCATTTACAAAATACAATTTCCCTCGTTACCTAGAGTTCCTCTTTCTACGTCTTCCTTACATGAAAGGTAAAAGACGACTCGCCGACGACTATTATGAAAAACTTGGCAACGAGTAAAAAATACGTAGTCGTGAAAACCCCCGAGTGCCCGTGTCTGCGCGGGAGCACCCGAAAAACCCCTTTACACAGTGTTTACAAAGGGCAAATAAAAAACAACAACTAAAACACAAACAGTTCAATGATAAAAAAACAGGATTTGCTGGCGAGGGAGGCGGTACCACCCTGCGGTCTTGGTCATAATATAGTTTTTCCATATACAGAACTTTTAATTTTATTTACTTACTTTTAATCCCAGTTCCAATAAATACCAAGTGTCTTCCGCCCCGCCCATCAGTAAGTAAATAAGCGGGGGACCTATCGCATGTTCAATCCGACTCTGCACAGAAATGGATGACGCTCCCAGCTTGCCGTTTGTCCTTTGCCGTTTGTCGGATTCGGTGTAAAGCCGGCCGTCGCTAGTGTCCCGCGGCGCACCCCCGTGTTCCTCCCTCCTCTTCTTATGGATCCAGCTTCTCCCACGGTTCCCTCATCGATCCCTCCTCTGTAGCCGGGAACAGGACTACCTTTTAACTGTTTCCGCGCCCAGCGGCACCTCCAGCCTCACGACCTCACGACCTCACGGCACTGACGCAGCCGACCGCCCCCCCCCCCCCCCCCGAAGCCGAGACGCCGCCGAGGGCCCGAGCTGTCGTGGACGCGGAGGGCCCCACCCATTCATTGTCCGCTTCTGGGTTTTCCGAGGAAATATCCGTATGGGTTGAGCTTTCACTGACGACATGCCGATAAGGGCTTCTGCCGCGCGCGAACGCGTTTCGAAGCCACAAGTGGCAACGAGTCGGTGAAATCCCAAATGCTCTCATGACTTTCCATTGCTTGAATAAATCTGGAGTGAAGTCCGTATCCGTCTGTGGACATTTCATTGAAATGTAACGTTGATTAAACGTTACATTTTAAGTTAAAGGTCAGTGTGGGTAGGATACGGAGACTGGGGCGTCTGTCCTGGAATGGTTTTTTAAAAAAGACACAACGGTAACACCTTTAGACGAGGGACTTATGAAAATGGAAATATGAAATCTATATATTTCTCATGAAATGCTGTTGTCGATTTAGATTTGTCTGATGTGCGTCAAGGACTCTTTATGGCTTTTTATGATTATGATAATTTGAGTTAATTATTTAAACGGTTCAAACTGATTTTAATTGAAGTTATTTATTAAAATATGTGCTTTGTCATCGCACATATCATTTTATTGTTATACACAAAAAATACAGATAAATATATCGACAGATAATATCCGTCATCGGAATTTTGTGCCCCTTAAAATCAGTATTGCATCGGTGACCAAGGTTCCAACTCGGTGGGGTCTAAGTTGTGTGTTGAGGTCTCTCTTGTCAAAGAGATTCTGAATCTCAAAAAGAACAACTTGGTCAAATAAAAGTGAAATTGTGTTTTGTTTTTTTTGGCAAGCGTTACGTTTTCAGGAATTTTCCCTTATTCTCAGCAAGTGGACGCAACCTAAAAGCAAATGACCTCTTTAGTTGCCATCGACGGCACAACATTGATTCTAGAAAGCGTGAGTAATGGTGGCTCATGGATTCCAGCGCGTGGGGAAATCTGATGCCGGTTTCACATTGGAAGCGGTTATCGATACAGAGCCCAGCCTTGTGGGAATGAACCGGACACTGACAGCAGCACCAGTTTACCAGTGATTTTGGGGACGGGACGAGAGGTCCCTGGGACTGGAGGCCCCTGGGACTGGTGGCCCCCTTCGTACTGGAAGCCCCCTTTGGACTTGAGAGGTCCCTGGGACTAGAGGCCACCGGGACTGGAGGTCCCCGGGACTGGAGGTCTCCGGGGCCGGCGGTCTCCGGGACCGGAGGCCTCTTGGACTTGAGGCCCCTGGGAATGGAGGCCTCTGGGAATGATGGTCTCTGGGACTGGAGGTCTCCCGGACTGGAGGTCTTCGGGACTGGGGCCCATGGGAATGGAGGCCTCTGGGAATGATGGTCTCTGGGACTGGAGGTCCCTGGAACTGGAGGTCTCTGGGACCAGAGGTTCCTGGGGCCTCCAGATGTCCACACACATCTTATCATGATCCCAACAGCTATTATATGACTTAAGTAAACTTCAGTAAATTTCAGAGCAGCCGTCTCAGCAGATAATACAGGTCTTCGGGCTTTTACAAAACACACACACACGCACACACATATTGACAATTTCACTGATGGACTGACTGACTGATGGACTGACTGATTGACTGACTGACTGACTGACTGACTGATTGACTGATGGACTGACTGACATAACAGGTGCGCCGTAGTATGGGCGCACCGGCAATGGCTCCGCATTCAACTCATGGTTTTGTGTTTATTATTATTTGTATTGTTCTTATTTTTGCAGGCAGTGCACTGTCGCTCTTACAATATGAGCGACAAGCACTCCTGGACGTCCGTTCGACACTTAATACAGACTTTTTCGCAACTTACCGGAGTACGTGCTGCGATCCCTTTGTCCTGCCGCCGCTGTGTTTACCCATACGCCGGCGGAGGAGAAAGAGAAAAGGCAAACGTGCCGGAATTCTATGCAGATCTCAGGCGAGATACTGCAACCCGCTGCTACCGAGCATTTTACTGGAAAATGTTCAATCCCTGGACAATAAAATGGACGAACTACACACACGGATTAACTTCCAGCGGGACGTCGCAAACTGCTGTGTGCATGGCGTTCCCAGAAACCTGGCAGGACGCTACGGTGCCAGACTCTGCCCTTACTCCGGCTGGATTTTCCATCTACCAGCACAACAGAACCACGGAGTCAGGTAAACGCAGAGACGGCGGGGTCTGCATAATGGTTAACTCTCTCTGGGGTTCGGATATATCAGTACTTTCAAAATACTGCTCTCCAGACCTGGAGCTCTTGACGATAAAAGTCCGTCCCTTCTACCTCCCGCGGGAATTCAGCTCCGCTATAATCACGGCAGTCTACATACCCCTGCAGGCGGATAAATGGAGCGCATAAGAGGACCTTTACGGAGTAATCAGTGGACTGGAGAACGCTCACCCTGAGGCAGCTTCTATTGTTTGTGGCGACTAGAATAGGGCTAATATGAGGAAGGTTTTGCCTAAATATCACCAGCATATCAACTTTCCTACCAGGGGTGATCAGATTTTCGACCATTGTTATTCACAACTACAGGACAGCTACCAACCCCTCCCCCGCCCGGCCTTTGGTGAGGCGGATCACACCTCCATTCTTCTCCTACCAACCTACAGACAACGATTAAAGTGAGGAAAACCAGTTTGTCGAACAGTCCAACGCTGGCGTGAGGAATCCAGTGCCACTCTCCAGGTCTGTTTCGAAACCCTCGCAGGGTGTTCTGTGTTGCAGCTGATGTGGACATCAATGCATACACAGACTCTGTCTCAGCCTACATCTCGAGAGTCAAGATCAGGACTTTCCCCAACGAGAAGCCCTGGGTTAATGGTACTCTGTGCTAAGCTCAGAGCACTGTCCTCCGCCTATAGCTCTGGGGACCTGGAGGCCTTGAGGAAGTCCAGTTATGACCTTCGGAAAGCCATCAGAGATGCCAAAAGAGCCTACAGGGACAAGCTGGAGTCGGACTACCACAGTTCCGAGCCCAGACGCATGTGGTGTGGACTGCACACTATCACAGACTATAAAGGGAGAAACAGGAGTGATGCCCAGCCTCTCTTCCTGATGAGCTCAACACCTTCTACGCACGGTTTGAGGCGAGCAACACCATCCCGGCTGCAAGGCTAGCGGAGGACCAGGATGACTGCACTCTGTTCCTGTCTACGGCTGACGTGAGGAGAGCTCTTAATAGAGTAATCCCTCGGAAGTCTCCAGGGCCTGATAGCATTCCAGGCCATGTCCTCAGAGCATGCGCCGACCAGCTGGCGGAGGTATTCAACTCCATATTCAACCTCTCCCTGATCCAGTCTACAGTCCCCACCTGCTTCAAACAGACAACCATTGTCCCGGTATCAAAGAAACAACCCATTACCTGCCTGAATCACTATCGCCACGTAGCACTGACCTCTACCATCATGAAGTGCTTCGAGCGGCTGGTCAGAACCCACATCTGCTCCTCCCTTCCTGACACCCTGGACCCCCTTCAATTTGCATATCGCCCGAACAGATCTACGGACGACGCCATCGCCCTGGCAGTGCACACCGCCCTCTCCCACCTGGACAGGAGCAACACATACGTGGGGATGCTGTTTGTAGATTACAGCTCAGCATTCAACACAATTGTGCCGGCTAAGCTTGTTCCCAAGCTCAGGATCCTGGGTCTTAACACCTCCCTCTGTAACTGGATCCTGGACTTCCTGACGGGCACACCCCAGCTGGCGGAATGGGAAATCTCTCCTCCTCTGCACTGACCCTGAGCACCGGAGCCCCGCAGAGCTGAAGTTTGCAGACGACACCACCATCCTAGGTCTCATCTCCAACAACGATGAGTCCTTCTACAGAGAGGAGCTCAGCGTCTTGGCAACATGGTGCCAGGATAACAACCTCTCTCTCAACGTCTGCAAGATTAAAGAGATGATCGTGGGCTACAGGAAACGACAGCGAGGGGGACACGCCCCCATCCACATCGACGGAGCTGAAGTGGAGAGAGTCTCCCTCTTCAAGTTCCTCGGTGTGTCCATCAGCAATGACCTCTCCTGGTCCAGGCAACCGGATGCGGCAATAATAACTGCCCAAAAGCGCCAGTTCTTCCTGAGGAGACTCAAGAAGTTTGGCATGTCCGTCAGGACTCTCACCAGCTTCTACCGATGCACCAGTGAGGGCATTCTTTCCGGCCGCATCACCGCCTAGTATGGCAGCTGCTCCACTGCCGATCGCCAGGAGCTCCAGAGGGCGGTGAAGACAGCGGGGCGCATCATCGGCCGCCGCCTCCCCTCCGTGCAAGGCATCTACCGCACACGACAACTCAGGAAAGCACGGAAAACCATAAAGGACGACAGCCACCCAGGCTACAGACTGTTCACGCTGCTGCCGTCTGGTGAACGGTACCGGTACACTTTCTACCCTCAGGCCATCAGGCTTCTCAACCTGCAACATCTGTAGTCACCTCTGTCAATTAAATGTACATCACCACAACTACATGTACACATCCAGCGCCACTGCTTCACTTTATATTTATCTCCATATCTTGTGCAGTAGACTGAGCTATTTCTGTTGGAACTGCTACAATGCTCCAATTTCTAGTTTCCGTTTTAGGATTATTTTTCTTATTTTCATTTTACGTACATACACTACGACCTCTTGCCCGTATTTTTAACATCGACTCTTACTTGTTTTGTGTTTGACTCTTATTTTATGAAAAAAAAAAAAGTATTTCCTCCTTATATTTGCCTTGTTATTTGATCTTTTTATGCCCACGACACAGTTGTTGCCTGTCACGGCCCAAGAATTTCCTTGAGCAAGACACTTAACCCCTAAGTGCTCTTGATGGCTGCGTCTGTCGGTGTTTGAATAATTGTAAGTCGCTTTGGATAAAAGCGTCTGATCAATGCAATGTAATGTAATTTCATGTAATGTAATGTAATGTATCATCCAGAAGCTGCTGCTGTCGTGCTGTTGTACAACACAACAAACAGGATTCCTGTCAATCAGACTAAACCGGAAGTAGATGTCAGATCAGGATTGTCCAAACCGGAACATCCATCTGCCTATCTGTCTATCTGTCTATCTGTCCGTCTGTCTGTCTGTCTGTCTGTCTGCTTTTTTAGTAAGTAATTATGTTTTCCATGTAATTTCCGTTATTTCCAACTTTCCCTTTTTTTTTGCTAAACAGTTTAATCTCCTTGATGAGAATGAAGTTGTCTCTCTCTCTCTCCGCAGCCGTCCAACGATGAGATGTGCGACGTGTGTGAGGTGTGGACGGCCGACGACCTGTACCCGTGCAGGGTGTGCACCCGGGTGTTCCACGACGGCTGCCTGAGGGAGCTGGGCTACCTGAGGGCGGAGGCCCTGCAGGAGATGAGGGACACCGCCCACACCCTGCCCGGCTGGAGCTGCTACTACTGTGTAAGAGAGGGATGGGTGGATGGATGGGTGGATGAGTAGATAGATAGATGGATGGATGGATGGATGGATGGATGGATGGATGGATGGATGGATGGATGGATCCCAACCCAGTCGCAGTGTTTATCATTGTTTACGTGTTGCTGATCCAGAAGTCCTCAGGGAAGATACTCGGTGTCATTCAGGGAGGATTCCTGCCTGATCTGCCCCCTGGTGGACGCGACCGTGCCGCGTCGTTCAAATTGGTCGCGTAAAGCGCTTTTATCGCAGCAGCAGAAAAGTCTGTTCCTACACACACACACACACACACACACACACACACACACACACCTCTACAGTCAGCCGTGCAAGACACTGGAGCTGCTGATGAAGCCAAATCTGAAAGCTTCCCTTGTGCAAACTCACCTGATAACACGTTCCAAGGGCTGAATGAGCCTTCAAAGTCGGATTTTTACAAACATAATCAACTTTTTTCCTCTTGTGTTTCACACAGTTCAACCAGCGGCAGCACCTCAGGGGGTGATATATATTTTTGGGGGAGGGGGGGCCCGATGTCAGAGCTGTTGGCCGTGTGGGAGCCACGACACAACCTGGGATAATTCAGCCGTGAACAGCACAAGAGTCACTCATGAGCTCTTCAGCCTGGAGTGGGGTCTCTCTCTCTCTCCTCCTCCCCCCCTCTCTCATTCACTCCCCCCCCCCTCTCTCTCACTCACTCCCCCCCCCCCCTCTCTCTCACTCACTCTCTCTCTCCCTCTCGCCCCCCCCCTTCTCTCTCACTCACTCACTCCCTCTCTCTCTCCCCCCCCCCCTCTCTCTCTCCCTCTCTCTCACTCACTCTCTCTCTCCCTCTCTCTCTCTCTCTCTCCCCCTCTCACTCACTCACTCTCTCTCTCTCCGGTCAAAACCCTGTGAGTCTGGAGGCGATGGGCTTTCTTTTCTTCTTTTCTTTTTTCGTGGAGAGAATCTGAAAGGTCCCTTCTCCTTGTTGGCCTCAGTGGGGGGCAATTTGGGTCAAAGCAAGACGAGCTGACGAGAGAGAGAGAGAGAGAGAGAGGACGAGCAGATTAGTAAACACATGTGCTAGTCACTTCTCCACAGCACGACTGTACCTCTTAAAATACAGAAATAATGGAAACCAGCTCTCGCGTTGCAAGATCCAAACTGCCAGGCTGCACTAATTCATGTAATTGTTCAGTTCCGGCAGCACAGCACCTCTGTGTTCAGACAGCGAGAACTATTCATAGTGATGTAAAGTTCGATTCCCTTTTGAGATTCGGTTCTTAACGAGTCACTCGGTAAAAAGAGTCGTTCCATTCGTCTGATTCTCGGTTGCTTTGGCTCAGTCGGTGTGACGCACCGTGAGCGGGGGACGACTTCCTGAACCGTCGGAAGAGCCGGTTCGGCTTTGAGTTGTGAATGGAATTTGCACAAGAATCATTTATTTATGTGAAGAATATTTTTTGGGACATATGCAAAGTGTAAATCGGTCACATTCAGTACAAATTACGCCATTTCACCTCTGACTTCTGTTTAGTCCTCAGGGATTATTAATAGTTTGTGAGTCAAACATTCAGTCTGACTCATTTAAGAGGTGTTGTTCGCCTTTAACGATCCTTTCAGAGTCTTGCATCTCTAGCTATTGCTGTAGTAGACAATAATAATAATAATAATAATAATAATTATTATTATTATTATTATTATTATTATTATTATAATTATAATAGATACAGCTGCAGGCAGCAATGCACAGGGTCCAGTTTAGTCGTTTTAGGTAAGTGTTACAGTTTTCTCAGTTCTGTGAAACGCAGCACAACTTTCAAAAAGCTGCCGTCTGCTTGTTGCTGCTTATTAAGTAATTTCCCCCTGGGATTATTAAAGTATATCTGATTCTGATTCTGATTCTGATTCTGATTGGCTGTAAATCACGGTTTGTCACTGATATAACCGCCATCACCGTGATGCTTGTCTTTGCCTGTAAACCAGAACTTATATAACTCACCGTGTTGTCTGTGGAAATTGAGCCGCTCTCTCAGTGACAGACAGGTGACCGTTTGATGCCGCGTCGGGCAATGATGACAAAGTGACGCAGGGACCTGGTGACGTCTTTCTGTGGATTATTTATAGTTTTCCGTGTCCAAGTTTTCTGATGGGTTACGATTCCATGAAATGCATGGTGGACTTCTACGGTTCGTGTATGACGACTTCCTCGAATCCCGAAAAGGGTTGACGTCTTTCTGTGGATGATTTATAGTTTTCCGGGTCCGAATTTTCCGATGCGTTCCCAGAACCTGAAATGCATCACGGACTCGCACAGCTCTTATGTCACGACTTCAACGAATCTCGCAAAGTAAAGAGGCACACAACGCCCTATCTAACCCTGTGTTGGATGCGGCGTTGGACCCCCAATAATAATTATCGTAATAATACGATGAATAATAATAATAACAATAATAATAAGCACAGTTCTCCATGTTTCTAATGTTTTTACTGGTTAACACGACAGTGGATTTAGCGGGTGGGATTATTTAATTGTCACAAGTGTTGCTTGGAAACACCGCTCTGCACATTCTGCTGTGGAAGCCTCTGCCGACGTCAAAGCTGCTTCCCTCTAATCTGACGTGCAGCCGAGGCCTCTGGGCAAACACTGGCACATAGGGCTTAACCCTTCAAATGCCAAAGCGCCAGTCATATTATCTTATATTATATTATATTATATAGGCCTGGCGCCGGGGCTCTGCTCTGCATCTACCAGGGCCTGGTCTTTTCCCCGAATTAACTCTGTAAATATAAAGAGTGAAGGGGACAGGGTTCGATTCCCAAAAAAGTAAAAGAGAGAATGCCTCTTAGGAGAAGGCAGGAGATTTTTCCCACAACGTTGTCTCCAAAAGTCTCATTATTTATGGGATTTTATAAACAAATTTTTCTCAAAGATTACCACTTTTACGTGTTTTCTTGTGAATACAAATAGCCTTTATTAGTCATCTGTAGGTGTAATTTAATCAATATTGCCCAATCTTTGCGTTCTTGCCGGGAAAGGCGGACGCCGCCACCAACAATGTGGAAAAAGCACATCGAGAAGCACAACGCATGACGCAAATACATTAGACGGCTGTTTCCTGAAAAAGTGCCAGCTAAATAAATACGGAATGAACATGAGAAATGGGATATATATATTTTTTTACATAATAATCTTATGGATTACCACTTTAAAGGCGGCACATGATCTCTAATTCAGTATCTCTGACGCCGACAAAAACTGGTTGAGCGGCGGCTTCCGACAAAGATGGCTTCTTTTCCCCAATCAGCCGGGGCAGCGGGGCGAGACGTTTTAATTCCAAAAACAGTGAGCGCTGAGGAGATGCTATGAGTTAAGAATCTTTCCACTGAACGTTGCCGTCGCACGTCTCATAGCAACAGCAGAACGGAGTCTGCAGTGCATCTGCTCAGTTCCCCCGCCAAGAAAACGCACGACCACTGTGCACATGGAGGCGTTTCCAGCTCTCCAGGCAGCGGGGACCTTATTACTGTCATCTGCAAAGCTGTGCAGCCGTTACTAATTTAGTGACACGGAAGAGCGGAGTACTAGTTAATAATAGTTTAACCCTGTTTTATACTCGCCCCCCTCATGTAGCACACGCAGGCTGCTTTGAGCCTCCTCACCAAACTGGACGCTCTGGTCCCCGAGCGGGAGTTCAGTGCAAGTCATGGGGGACAATCTGCCTATAGATAGATAGACAGACAGACAGGCAGGCAGGCAGGCAGGCAGGCAGGCAGGCAGGCAGACAGACAGACAGAAAGACGGATGGATGGACGGACGGACAGACAGATAGATAGATACAGGAAATAGATAGATAGATTTAACCAAGCTAGATAGCTAGATAGATAGATAAACAGATGGACGGATGAATGGACGGACGGACGAACGGACAGACGGATGGACGGACAGATGGATAGATAAATAAATAGATAGATACAGGAGATAGATAGATAGATTTAACCAAGATAGATAGCTAGCTAGACGGACGGAGGGACGGACAGATAGATAGATGGATAGACAGATAGACAGACAGCCAGATGGATAGATAAATAGATAGATAGATAGATAGATAAATAGATAGATAGATAGATAGACAGATAGACAGATAGACAGATAGACAGACAGATAGACAGACAGACAGACAGACAGACAGACAGACAGATAGATAGACAGAGAGATAGACAGATAGATAGATAGATGGATAGACAGATGGATAGATGGATGGATATATAGACAGACAGACAGACTGGGTGGGGGCGGTGGGCGGGGCTTCAGGGCTCTGCGACCGAGTCACAAAGCCGTCTTCCCCAAGCGTGTGCCTGTGAGCGGCGGTTTCACCTTCCGTTGCGGCGAGAGGAACATGGCCGAGCCAAGCGGGGGCGGCCACGCGCGTGCAGCCGGGTCGGGCCACGCGCGAGGCGCACGCCTGGCAACCGACGCTGCGGGTGACCTTCAGCGGGTGACCTTCAGCGGCACGCCAGAGGAGAGGCTTTGTGAGCTCGAGCTGAAGAGGCAAAGAAGAAGCGCCGCTTTCTCGGCAATGTTTATGAAGAGGCGCTGACGAGACAAAGGACTTCGTTGGCAGAAGATACCTGGACTCCACTCATCCTCCTGAATTTCTATTATGCTTGTATTTCCACATTTGGTGCTTCTTTTTTCCTTGCAAAGTTATCCGTACATTTCGGTGGCAGTTTCGCTATCCACACGCCATCCAAGTGGTTTTTTCAGGGACCCAGGCACAGAGACACTGACGACGGGCTTTCAGACACAGTTTATTGTCGAGAGTGGGCTGGTTGGAACAAGCCAGGAGCAGATGGACATGTGTCACGACAGGGGCTCCTCTCCTGAGTGTGTGTGGGGATGGGGGCTTTAGCTGTTGCTCGTTAGACCAACCAATGAGCAACAGGTGTGCAGCCACTCTGATCCTGGACCCAGGACGTGTGTGGCGGCTCAAACCACACCATCCCCACACCGCTTACCCCCGACACCAAACTGAGGCCTACCCACCACAATTTAGTTAAACTGTGCCATTAAAAAGTCTTAGAAAGTCTTAAATTTTGAACGGGCATGTACTAAGCTACTGTAAAGCATTTAAACATGAACTGTAGATATATTTGGGGTGACATGGCTGCTGCATGTTGTTCTGTTTGAAATTGAGATGTGAGTCACAAAGACATGAAAATAATCACAGTAATTACTGTAATATTACAATAATAAGAGATACAACTGTGAATGAATGAACTCATTGTCTAAAAGTTAATTAGCTGATGGAAGCGGCGTCACGCACTGTACATCCACCATTTTTTTTTGATAAACTGGTACAATTCCAGATGAGGGTCTCTCATCCCCATCCCAGAAATCCTGGCTGTATCTTCCACGTTCGCTGCCAGTGGGCGAACACAATGATTCATGTGGGTTGAAACAGGACCAGGGCCAGTTCCACCAATGAGGAAATCTGCATTTTTTTTTTGTTAAATTGAAGGACGTGTCCTGTCACTGAGACAACGGGTTTTCTACTGTAGATTATAGTTATTTTCAGCAAATCATTTAATGAATAAAACAAGCAGGTTCAGTGGAATAACAGCGTTATGTAAGGCATAAATTATGCAAAGCTTGCGGAGCTGGTTCTGTTAGACAACTTGACGGCGCCACACACTTCCACGCCCTTGTTTGGCCGACCTGTTTAAGCAGCCACTCCCTCCTGCTCGACCTACTTTGCTGCCTGTTTTACAAGTTCATATAATTCAGCAAGTAGCCGGTAATGTGCACCCAAGGCGGCTCATTATCGCAAAATAACCGCCCACTTCAGTGATACAAGACCCCGCTGCTTCGCTTCAGGGTCCTGGTCAGTGTTTCCTGGTTCCTTTGTGATAATGACCGGCTATTATTGTAGATTGCCCGGTTTATTTTGCCACGCGGCACGCAGTGAATATTTACGTGGGAGAGAAAATTTACTTTTGGGCGGTGAGGTGTCGACAAGACACTAATAAACAAAATGGGCAAACGTGAACACAAAGCTATGTCGGACTAGTCAAGAGTCAGGATGCATGTGCCACGTGACTACAGGACAAAACAACCGATAAGAAAACTGTTCCAGCCAGGTCCGACCAATCAGCGCTAATGAGGCTGACAAGGCGGCAGGAAGAAGCCGGCGCCGTCACACCCCCAGACCGCGGCTTAACCGCGAACCCTCGTCTGCCACAAATACGCTTGACGCCGAATCTCCAGATGCACGCGACATGACGCGGCGCTGCCACGGCCCCAAAGAAGGGTCCTGAACTGGGAGTCCGGACCCTCGCGGTGAGCGTTTCCGGCGGTGGCCTGTGAAGGTGGTTTCATCTGTTCCGTCACTGTTTCCTATCTTAGCTTGTACTGAGTGGGTGAAGGGAGGAAGAGACAGAGAGAGAGAGAGAGAGAGAGAGAGAGATTCAAGATTCAAGATTTTTATTTGTCACATACATATACATACTTCCATACATATATGCTGTGAAATGTAATGCAACGCACCCGGTGATAGCACACAAGAAGTCCTAGGAAAAAGTACAAAAATAAAATAAAATAAAAAGTAGAAAATTCCTTTCTAATAGACCGACTAACTGTAAGAGTAAGATAAAAAATATATAGAATAAAATACAATAAAAAATAAATTGAAATAAAATGGAATAGGTTGAAGGAATATGCCTATGTATATACAGATATGTGCATTTAAAGTGGCATGTGAATTAAAGTGGCATGTGAATGTGAATAGTGTGAGGTGGTGTTTGGGATAATACAGCACAGTATACAACAGTACGGCGCAGCAATACGGCATCACGAACAACCCTGAACAGTGATACAGTATGCGGTACAGTATGCTACATACAGTACAGTAGGTAGTGGAGCCTAGTGTATGGCTCAGTTAGGACCCCTGGTGAGGTCAGCGTTGACAGTTCTGATGGCTTGAGGGAAGAAACTCCGTCTCAGTCTCTCTGTTCTCGCTGCGTGACTGCGGAGGCGCTTGCCTGACCGCAGCAGCTGAAACAGTCCGTTGTTGGGGTGATGAGGATCCTTCATGATCCTACGGGCTCTGCTACTACACCTCCTGGTGTATAACTCCTGCAAGGGGGGGAGGGTAGTTCCAGTGGTACGTTCAGTTGAACGCACCACCCTCTGCAGGGCCCGCCTGTCCTGGGCAGTACAGTTCCCAAACCAGGCAGTGATGTTGCCTGTCAGGATGCTCTCCACTGCTCCAGAGTAGAAGGACTTGAGGATCCTCACCGAGACCCGGAATTTCCTCAGCTGCCTGAGGTGGTAGAGACGCTGCCTCGCCTTTCTCACCAGAGTGTCTGTGTGAACAGTCCATGTTAAGTCCTCTGTGATGTGGACTCCCAGATATCTGAAGCTGCTCACCCTATCGACAGAAGTCCCATTAATCCACAAGGGCGCGTGCGTCCTCGATTGTGATCCACGCCTAAAGTCCACAATCAGCTCCTTGGTTTTGCTGACGTTCAGGTGTAGGCTGTTGTCCTGGCACCAGAGTGACAGGTCAGCCACCTCCTCGCGGTAGGCCTTCTCATCGCAGTCGGTGATCAGGCCCACGACCACGGTGTCGTCAGCAAACTTGATGATGGTGTTGGAGCTGGACCTGGCCACACAGTCATGTGTGTACAGGGAGTACAGTAGGGGCCTGAGGACGCAGCCCTGGGGGGATCCTGTGTTCAGGGTGAGGGAGCTTGACATGTACTTCCCCACCTTGACCACCTGGGGGCGGCCTGTGAGGAAGTCCAGGATCCAGGTGCACAGCGGAGCATTCAATCCTAGCTCCAACAACTTGACAGCCAGTCTGGTGGGAACTATGGTGTTGAAAGCTGAACTGTAATCGATGAACAGCATTCTCACATAGGCCCCCTTCTGGCCATCCAGGTGCGTGAGCGTGGTGTGCAGTACCTGGGAGACAGCGTCATCCGTGGATCTGTTCTGCCGGTACGCGAACTGCAACGGGTCCAAGGTGCGGGGGAGGGAGGCGCAGATGTAATCCTTAATCAGCCTCTCGAAACACTTCATGACCACCGAGGTGAGGGCCACCGGACGGTAGTCATTCAGGCAGGCAGGAGAGGCGATCTTCGGGACAGGAACGACGGTGGACCTCTTGAAACAGGATGGGACCACTGATTCAGCCAGGGAGATGTTGAATATTGTGGTGAACACCGGAGCTAGCTGGTTAGCACAGGTCTTCAGTACTCGTCCAGATATGCCGTCTGGGCCCGCAGCTTTCCTGGTGTTCACCCGCATCAAAGCCCTCCTGACCTCGTGCACGGACACTGAGAGTGCGCGCTCGTCCCCAGCGGTGTAGCTCCAATTAGCCGGCGAGCTAGCGGTGTTGCTGCCAGACTCGAACCGCGCATAAAAGGAGTTCAGTTGGTTGGCCAGGGAGGCGTCCGCACTCGTGGCTGGGGAGGAGCTGCTCTTGTAGTTAGTTATTGTTCGCAGCCCCTGCCACAAGCGTCTGGTGTCCCCCCGCTCCATCTGCAGCTCCACGGTGTCTCTGTACGTCCGTTTAGCGTCCCTCACCGCCCTCCGCAGATTGTACGACGCCGCTTTGTAATTGTCCATGTTACCAGATACAAGTCCGTCGTTGTAAGCGGCCGTGCGCGCATTCAGAGCGCAGCGGATGGATTTATCAACCCATGGTTTCTGGTTTGGAAATATCCGAACTTTCACCGTGGGAACGATTTCATCCGCGAGCGTAGCCACAAAACTTACTACAGCCTCCGTAAACTCGCTGACGTCACTTGAACTCGCTTGGAACATGTCCCAGTCTACGTCAGTCAGAGCGTCCTGAAGCGCAGCCTCTGATTGGTCCGTCCACCGCTTCACTTCCCTCGTCATCACCAGATCCCGCGCGATCAGAGGCCTGTAAACAGGAAGCAGCGAGATCGCGGCGTGATCTGATTTCCCGAAAGCAGGAAGCGACACGGGCTTGTATCCGTTCTTGTAAGGAGTGTAACAATGGTCCAGAGTTCTGTCTCCCCTGGTGGCACACGTGATGTGTTGGTGGAAATTCGGCAGAACTTTTTTAAGGTTGGCCCTGTTAAAGTCCCCAGTCACCACCACAGCCGCGTCGGGATGTCTGTTCTGAAATCCGCACAACACATCGTACAGAACCGACAGAGCTGCGTCGGTGTCCGCTTGCGGTGGGATATAAACGGCTGTAATGATGACCGTGCTGAATTCCCGGGGGAGATAAAATGGACGGCATAGTATGGTCAGCTGTTCCAGGTTCGGCGAGCAGGAGTGGGAGAGGAATTTGGTGTTGTTGGCGTTACACCAGCGGTTGTTTACCATTAGGCAGACGCCTCCACTTTTGGATTTCCCCGACTCTCCCGTTCTGTCGCCGCGGAACACGGAGAAGGCCTCGGCTGGACGTATGGCTTCATCCGGCACCAGTGGGGTCAGCCATGTTTCCGTCAGGCAGAGGACGCAACAGTTCCTCGTGTCACGCTGGAATTGAATCCTCGCTCGAAGTTCATCCATCTTGTTCTCCAGGGACTGGACGTTAGCAAGAAGGATGCTTGGCAGAGGTGGAGGGTAAGGTTGCGTCCTCATTCTGACCCGAATGCCGCCTCGTTTACCTCGGTGCTTCCTCCGTGGGCCGGCTCGTGGAACAGCGACTCCATTTTTGTTGTTGTAGTTGTTGTTGCGAGTGTTCCCGCGTAGGATTTCCGCCGGCCACTCTGCTCCCACGGATAAAAAGTCCCAAAGTTGTTCGTTTAGGGAAATTTTTATATCCATGAGTGCATCGCGGCCGTATGAGTTAATTGTTGATGTTTTTCTGGCGAACATTGTGATAAAAAAAGGAAAAAAATACTAAAGATTAAGAAAGTAACCGGAGCGCCGGCGCAGGCGACCGCTAGGGGCGGCGCCACTATCGCCAAGAGAGAGAGAGACGAGAGAGAGAGGGGAGAGAGAGGGGAGGGGGCGAGCGGAAGACCCAACCCCTTGGGATGTTCTCTTCGTCCTTCAGGAAGTCCTACAGTGAGAACGTCCATGTGCAGGTTTCAGAGCTTTGTGCCTTTGGGGGCGTTCTGCTGGTGTTTGGTGCAGGGGAACATTCAAATGAAACAAAGTGAAATGACTCTGATCTCCAAACCTTTGAAACTGACGGAGGTGGTGGGCGGAGGTGGGGTTGGATGGCGGGTGTTGGCAGCAGACTGGATTTGTTTGCAGTTTGCGCATGTCTGGAGCTCAATGATTGCATATGGGATGTTTCCAGCCTCGGGTGGTTAAATCCACTTATTTGGATCATGATTCCAGTTGGATGCGGCGTTCATTGATGTTTGATAATATATTTCCGCAGGTGGTTTCAAAGCCCTTTTCTTCAGGCATCAGCACCTTTATCCTAAAAATCTGATATTTATCGTCTCCCTTCCTCCTTATTTACACTCGCTACTTATCTTATGTTTCCCTATTCTGATTTGCCGATTCCAATTCCGAGGGTTGAGCCGGTGTTGTTTCATGAGCTGCTCAGGCGACTGAACAGTGGAATCAAGTAAACGTGGCCGGGATATTATTTTGCCAATTTTATTGAAAACAATCTCCCTCGCGTGTTTCCCCCCACGAAGCGGAGCCGTCAGAGAAACGCACCACCGGCGCCGTATCTACTTTAATTATCGCACGCCTGTCAGGCTGCTAATTACCAAGGGGAGATTGGGATCTTGGGGGGGCGTGGCAGTAATGACCAGAAGGGTGATGCTAAATGACCCCTGGATCCATGTGTCCACGTGGATGCCTCATAATGACTTACACCATGGTTTAAGACGAGCGCTTGATGGCGGAGCACAGAGGCTTGAACGTAAGCGGCACAAAGTGGATTTCAAGGACAAACATTATCATATCAATAATAATAATATATATTCCCATATTTACTAGTAACTATTCCCATCGTTACTAATATATATTCCCATTGTGAGTAGTATCTATTCCCATTGCTACTAGTATAAATTCCCATTATTACTCGTATCTTCCCATTGTTACTAATATATATTCCCATATTTACTAGTAACTATTCCCATCGTTACTAATATATATTCCCATTGTGAGTAGTATCTATTCCCATTGCTACTAGTATACATTCCCATTATTACTCGTATCTTCCCATTGTTACTAATATATATTCCCATGTTACTCGTATCTATTCCCATTGTTACTAGTTTGTCCTATGGATTAAATGTTCAAACAGCTCGCCATATTCTTCATCCCGTCTACGTCGGGGTTGGGTGGTAAAACAGCGACCATACCCTTGGATCCTAAAATACTGAAATGAGGAAGAGAGTGTGGAAGTGACATCGTAGAGCCCTGTCATCACCTCTGAAGCCGTCCATCTGATTGCAGAAGAAGCTCCCTCCGTCTTCCCTTATTCAGTGTGACCCCTCCCCCCTTCTGCCCCTTCTCCACCTTCTCCCCCTCTCCTCTGGTTTCAGGATAATGTGAACCTGCTGCTGACGGAGGAGGAGATGTATAGCCTGATGGAAACCTTCAAGCAGTGCAAGATCATCCCAGGTGAGTCACGGGGCTCGGGAATAGAAACGCACAGATGAAGGTGGAGAAGGAGAGGAGGAGGACGAGGACGAGGAGTAAAAGGAGGCAGAGGAAGAACTGTGTTTCCGTTGTGGTGGCGG
The DNA here is from genome assembly GCF_960531495.2 of Zeus faber. Lineage (NCBI taxonomy): Eukaryota > Metazoa > Chordata > Actinopteri > Zeiformes > Zeidae > Zeus > Zeus faber. Next base: position 27,993,545 of record NC_137204.1, on the reverse strand, counting down.
TTCATGCTTTTAAAGACTTTAATGGAGGTGAAGAATATTGTGGAACTGTGCTTTTCCACCCGTTTTCCACCACGTCACACACTTTTTATCATGTTCCTGTTAACCAGTAAAAAGATCATCAAGATGTACAACTGTGCTTATTATTATTATTATTATTGTTATTATTGTTATTATTATTATTATTATTATTACTATAACTATTACTATTACTATTTCTATTACTATTATTATTATTATTATTATTATTATTATGGCCGACTAATACTTTGTGACGCACGTCTCTCAAACAATTCATTCAAAGCGAACGACTCGAAGAGTAGCGAAGAGTTAATTTTCGACTCACAAATGAAAGGTTATCATTGAAGACAATATATAATTCATACTGAATTTCACTGATTTACTCTTTGCATTCCACCAAAAAAAATGATTTTAACAGAATTGAATGATTCCAGTGAGTCGAGCCGACCCTTCCGACTCTGGCTCGTGGCTCAGGAAGTCCTCCCTCGCTCGCCGCGCGTCACACCGACCGAACCGAACGTAACGACTCTTTTCACCGAGCGACTCGTCAGGAACCTGATCTGAAAACAGAGCGGAACCTTTCATCACCGCCAACAGCCGTCACTTCCAGAGTGAAGCTTGTTGTGATGAACACGGAGCTGCTGTCCTGCTGGAAATGATCAATTACATGAATTTGTGCAGAATTGCAGCTTTGATCTTGCAACACAAGAGCTACTTTCCATAATTGATTTATTTAAAGAGAACTCGCGGCCCGTGGTTGAAAAACACTGCTCTGAACTTTTACTGATGTCATGATCACTGCGACAGTGAGTGCGTTCTGGAGCAGCAGGCGCTGCACCTGCTTCAAGAAGCGTATGTGTTTTAATATCCTGGGTGTTTTTTAATATCCGCGCCGTTAAAAAAATCTGACGTTTCGAACATTAAATAAATGATTCATTGGAGTGCCGGACGACGCCCCCCCACAGGGTGGCGGGGGGGGGGGGGTCTCATTCCAGGCTCCAACTCCTCCGCTGACTCGTCCACTTACCTCGTTCCGTCGTCTTTGCCGCCCTCGCACGTTGCGCGTTCACGCCGGCAACGGGACGCGGGCGGAGAATAATTTGCTGGGTGTCTTGGCAGAAACCTGCCTGGTGTCGGACGAGCTGCTGCAGTACCGCCACTTCGCCTCCAAGCAGCGCTTCGACAAGGACCTGACGGACGAGCAGGAGGAGGAGGTGCTGGCGCAGTTCTCCGCCCTGGACCCGGAGAAGAAGGGCCAGATCGAGTGGTCCGACTTCCTCTACTTCGAGTCGCTGGCGGTGCTGAGGAAGCTGCGCTCCGAGGTACGGAGGCCGTCAGACGGCGGGAGGGCGGGCGGGCAGGTGGGTGCGCCCAAAGCGACAGGGCTGTCATTTCATTCAGGACCAGATGAGATGACGGCGGCGACGTGACGGTGCAGTTGAGAAAGGGATTCTCACCAAGATAAGGGGAAGAAATAGCGCATATCTATCTGCACCAGTTAACAGGAAGTATAATAACTGGTCGCACTACTTTTGCATTCGTATGCAGACTAATTATATGTTCGATGGGAATAACATTATGCCAGATCCATGCATTTTTTTTTTTTTGCACAGCTCGGTCTACAAGATGGTGGATGAGCGGATGTGTCGGAGGTTGGTAGATGTTTGATGGGAGTGACATTTCGCCGAAGCAATGCAAATTATTTTTTTTGGTACAGAGAGGCAGGAAATGGGGGTGAGGGAGAGGGTGAGACGCGCTGCAGGCTGCGGGCTGCGGGCTGCGGGCTGCGGGCTGGCGGGCGCCCCAGAAATGTTACGCAAACTTAACTTTGTTGGGTGGTCAGTATTTTGCGATAAGTTGGCGACGCAGGCTGCGTCACCCTTGCAGATAAAGATCGCCATTGACGAGAATTGACGGACTGCACATGTGCAGTACAGAGGGGACAGGTCGGTCGTGTAGTATAGTAGTATTCCACGGAGCAATGTAATGTGCATAATCGGCCTGTTCCCAAATGTCCGTCTCCCAGTTTAACCCTCGACGAGGTTGCGTTTGACGTAGACCGATCTGGGCGATGGAAATGGGATCCCTCTTCTCCATCTCCCCCGCCCCCCCAGAACTCTCTGGTGCGTCTGCTGTCGGCCAAGGAGCGGGACAGCGCTCGCTCCGTCTTCCTGGCTCTGGATCTGGACAAGGACGGCGTCGTCACCGGAGCCGAGAGCCGCCAGGCGCAGCCGTCCTGGTTCCGCAAGCTCAGCAAGGAGCCGCAGTCCTGCAACGTGAGGTCAGCAAGACGGTTCTGTACCGCTCGGTGGATGGGTGGATGGATGAATGGATGGATGGATGGATGGATGGATGCATGGATGGATGCATGGATGGATGCATGGATGGATGGATGGATGGATGGATGGATGGATGGATGGATGGATGGATGGATGGATGGATGGATGGATGGATGGATGGATGGATGGATGGATGGATGGATGGATGGATGGACGGACAAACAGAAACTAGTATTAGGCTCCGCCCACCTCAGTAGGAGCTGGATCGTAGTGATCCGGCACGGGAAGGCTCCCCTTCTTCTCCAAAGTCTTCCAGTTCAGACGGCGTGTGAAGACACGCCCCGCTGCCCGGCGGCCATGTTGCTCGTGCGTGACGTGAAAGAGGTTGACTTTGCTCCCATTCGTCTTTTTGTTTTCGCAGATCACAGAGATCTCAGAACCTCAACGGTTCTGGTCACGCTCCCGCTTTGAATCACGAGCAAAACCCAATTTGCCCGACTGAGGAACAACTAAGTCGTTAAAGTTTGGCGTCTGATGTCGACTAAAGTTGACTCAGTGAAGAAATCCAAAGCTTTTTTGCGCAATTAGTGCATTGAAAGTGGTCCACACATGTTTCCATGGTAACCAGACTGGAAATCAACGTATTTTCAAAGTAAAAGACCTCACATCAGATCTTACTGTATTGTTCATAAAATTCCATCCATACATATATAGTTGTTTGAGTACAGCATTGTACAGGGTACAATGGCCTGTCCCACCAGCAGTACTCTCATTGGGGCCGGGCCCTTCGGTCCAATCGTATACTCGTTGGTCCAATCGTGTACTCGTTTGTAGTTTTGTACTTCTGGGGTCGATTTTCTACGTCAGCGGTACAAAAATGGTGCGAAGTTGGCTCTTACAGGGTACTTTTTGGCACACCAGAGCTTTTGGACCCCTAATGGTACAATGGACTTATCCCACGGTGCCCGGTAGGGTACCCCCATTGTAGCCAAGGCATCATGGGTACTTATTTTTTTTTATTTGTTTATTTTATTTGTTTATTTTACTTGTTTTATTTCATATGCTCATTAGACCTTTGGCATGGTTTTCCACTGGTACGAAATTGGTCAAAATGTGGTCTTTACAGAGTACTGCTGGCATTCCAAACCTCCTGTACCCCCTAAAGGTACAATGCTGTACTTCACTTCCTCACGGTGAATGGCTGAATTGCTCTCAGTGGCGGTTGTTTGTGGGACCCAAAATGGCTCTCCTCTTTGGTGTCACTCCAAAGAAGAATCATTTCCGTGGTTCCGGTCCAGTCCTTTATTTTTCTGTGCGTGTGTGTGAAGTTTTGATCCATATTCCATATGAGCTCCTGTACCATTAAACATGCTATCCCATCCTGTCCTACCCTTCCACTCTCACCTCTCCAACATGCTGCATTACCCCACAGACTCATGGGACTGTGCTCTCCTATGAATTGGGGGTGAGTGGAACTCGGCACTGCATGAGGACCTTCCCCTTCCCCGTGTACTCCACTCCAGCACCTCCAAGCACCCTCAAGCACCCCCTCCGATCCCCAAGCATCCTCAGCACAACTCCTGCATTTATATTTCCTCATCTCTTATTCAACTCTCTCTCTCTCTCTCTCTCTCTCTCTCTCTCTCTCTCTCTCTCTCTCTCTCTCTGTCTCTGTCTCTCTCGCTCTCTGGCCGACACACACAAAACAGAAAGAAAAACTCACTGTCTCCATCTGGAGAATGGAGGCGGAGTGAGGGCCACGGGTATTGAATTTGAATGCTTTTATGGCGTGGAGCCAAATTCATTGATGGTGTCGAGTATCAGAGTCCTCTGCAGCGTTCAATACCGACATTTGATACTGAAGGAGCTCATCTCTCCAGCAAAAAATGAAACCCAAAGCTCGTCCGGAGTAAATGCAACGTGTGCTTTTGTTGTTGTTAAAGGGGTTTATTTAAAAGCCAAACTTGAGATTATTTAAAGTGGTAATCCATAAAATTGTCCGTGTTGGGTGGATTGCACTACAAATCCCAGATTTCCATTCGAAACTGCAATTTATAATTTTTTTGTTTTTTTTTCAAACAACTCGGTTTACCTTTGGGTTTGGTCTAAGGTGTGGCCTTTGCCATGTTGCATGTTGGAAAGGCAGGCCCTGCCACCAGCAATGGAAGCAGTAAAGAGGATCCCATTTGAATTGTATTTCATTTTAATTAATTTAATCCAATTTTATTTTCATTTTATTTTATTTTATTTTATTTTATTTTATTTTATTTTATTTTATATGCCCACTCTGTCTGGTGTTCATCTTTTTTCAATTATGCTTCTTCCATGCTACCTGTACCTGAAAAGCGCTTTCTAAGTTTTAAAAAATAAAATATATCTTTACTTACCTACTTACATGCATACGGTCATTCGATTGAGTGGTTGTTTCTTAATAATATTTCTAAATAATTATTAGATAAATATGAAACATGGGATTTATTCACACAAAATAATATTATGGATTACCACTCTCAAGGCGGTATAGTAGAGTTTTCTAATATTGGAAAACCTGTTCTTCCCTCCTCCCCCGAAAAATGCATCTTTCATGGATCTGGTCTCAGTTTTGTATTGATATTTTAGTATTGATAGGCCTTGCGACCGTCCTGGGCCCAAGTAGGGATAAGGCAATCAAAGGCAGCATGCATAAATGAATGAGTCGTAATGAACAGAATGCTGTGTTTGCTCCGACACTCCTTCATGTGATTAGTCGTTGTTATTTTGAGCCAGCGAACACGACACGGTGCGTGCTGGGCTTTCATTTGGACCAGGAACTGGAAGAAAGGGGCTTTGTTCTCCTTGGAGACGCTCCAGTGTGAACCCGATCGCTCCGCAGCCCGAGAAGGATAAAAAAACGTTTAAAAAAAACGCTCCTTCCTTCAGGTCGTCTGAAGATCCACGCTCGCTCTCGCGCGGCGTCGCGTTGCCAAAAAATGGTAAAAAAAAAAAAGAAAAAAAAAGGGGGTGGGGTTGTTGAATTCCAAGGACCCCGTCACTCACAGCGTTTGTAACAGAGACCCTTCGCTTTTAGCCGAGAAACGTCAAATATTCATGAGTTATCCGGGCCGCTCCGGGCTACGTCAGGCTCCCAAGGAGACAGGAAGCCGTGTTGCTGTTGCTGTCTTTGTACGTATGACCTGTTAGGACCTGAAAGTCCTGTCCTTCCAAAAAAGGCAGCGTGGGTATGGAGTAACGTGCAGCCAGAATGTCATGATCGACAAAATAACCCCCAACTGGGTGATCAGGGTCTTGTATCGCTCTCAAAGGGGTTATTATTATTATTATTATTATTATTATTATTATTATTATTATTATTAATAATATTGTTGTTGTTATTATTATTATCGTTATTGTTATTGTTATTATTTTTATTGTTGTTATTGTTGTTATTATTGTTGTTCTTCTTAATGTTCTTCTTATTGTTCTTATTGTTTTTTATTATCATTATTATTATTATTATTGTTCTTCTTCTTCTTCTTATTATTGTTATTATTATCGTTATTATTATGTTGATTATGACTGTCTGGCTGCACGTTAACTCGATTCTTTTGCGGCTACTTCCTCAATAAAAGAATGCAATGGGACGGAATATTGATTTGAAAGGATTTCATAACTAGTATGTCCAGCTCAAGAGCTTCCACTGAGAATAGTCACAACAACGTCGCAAACTATTCACCCCCACCCCTCCCACCTCCGACAAAGCTGTTTCCTGTTATTAACGTACAATTGGACGACTCCACGGCTCCCACTTCAACTCCTCACGTGCAGTTTCTATGCAGCGTCACTAGACGGCGCCACTTGCCACTGTTGGCATTAGAACGCAGGCGGAGTGACACCAGGAGGAGCTGGCGCTGGCGACGACGGTCGTTATCAACACATCAGCGTTTTATTACTCGGAAATAACTGACCGCCCCTGGCTGCCGTTGACCAATCAGAATGGTGGATTCCACATTGTTGCGTAACGATCTCATCCTATGTTTTTATTGATGTACTTGCTGCAGCATCAGCCACGTGGGGCCCATGTGCGAGAGCAGCCCAGCCAGCTCGGCCAGCGAACGGAGCAAGTCCGACGACAGCAGGTCTGTTTCCTGCCTGCATTTTTATCAAGTTTCAAGATACTTAAGTATCGAACTACGAAGGAGGGAATCTGTATTGTCTGTCTTTCGGTCTGTCCTTCGATTATCTCGACAACCGTTCAGCCGATCTACTTTGCACTTGGCGGGCGTGTCGCTGGGGACCCGGGGACGTGCAGGGTCCAATTTGGTGCAATTTGTGCAATAATATTCAGAAACGTTGAGTAATCAAGCGAACAGCGAGCCGGCGGGGGGGCGGGGCTTCCCGTGAGAGAAAGCCGGCCTGTTCTGAACAGGCGTGTTCTGAACAGGCGTGTTCTGATCAGGCGTGTTCTGATCAGGCGTGTTCTGATCAGGCGGGTTCGGACAGGCGCTGCACGAGTGCGATCAATTCTTTCAATTCCTACCAACTGTATTTCTCAGATTTTCCCAGCTTACATCTGAGACACTTAGGTCTAAATTTCGAGTTGAGGTTATTTGTGCATACATTTGTACCTAAGTAAAAGCTTTTGCAGTGAGTACTTTTTCCACCGCTGCTGCTTTCTCACTGTTTTCATACTTTAATCCAGTGATACTCAACCTGCGGATCTTTTATGACTAGCTGCAGCCCCAAATAGAAATAAGCAGAAACAAACAAATTCCAAAAGAGCATTTAAATTCTGTGGCAGTTACACCTCCCACACGCCACCCAAGGGACGCTTTCAGGGCCCCCCGGCACAGAGACGCGGACGATGGGCTCGAGAAAATACAAGTGGATTGTAGAGAGCGGGTTAGATGGAACAAGCCGGGAGCAGACGGACAACGTGTGGAGACGAGGGGTCCTCTCCTGAATGAGTGCGGGGACGGGGGTTTCACCTGCTGCTCGTTAGACCAACCAATGAGCAGCAGGCGTGCAGCCCCTCTGATCCTGGGTCCCCAGTGACCTAGACCCAGGACAGGTGTGGCTGTCAAACCACACCCTGCCCACAGCACAAATACATTCTGTCCGAGACTATGTCCGCGAAACCATGGTTTATCGCCTGGTTTCCACTTGCCTTTTTATTATTATTATTATTATTATTATTATTATTTAATTATTTAATTTTATTATTATTGTTGTTATTATTTAATTATTTAATTGTATTATTATTATTATTTTATATATTATTATTATTATTATTTAATTATTTAATTTTATTTGTATTATTATTATTATTATTATTATTATTATTGTTATTATTTAATTATTACATTTTATTATTATTATTATTTTATATATTATTATTATTACCGACCGGACATCCCCTTTTTCCACACCACTTGGGGTTTGCGTCCGCCGTGGCATCCTTATGTTGAAATGCGTGACGGTTTGATGGAGAAAAGGGATGTTTCAGAAATCCGGCTCTTGCGAAAATATTTTTGGTTAATGTGGCTCCTGCGCAGGGAAAGGTTGAGTACCACTGCCTTAGTGTGTATGTGTGTACTTACACCGTGTGAGTCAATGTGTTTGTGACTCACTGCAAAAAAAAAAGAAAAAAGATTATTATTTTTTGTTTGTTTTCGTCTTGTTTCTTTCCACACTAAGCGGAGCCGCCTGGAACTGTGGGTATCACATTATTCGGCGGCAAAAGGAGCAAACATGTTTCCTCGATGACCTGCCTCAGAAGGAGAAGCTGAGTCGGGGGGGTTTGTTCGAAGCAAACGAGCAGGTTTCTCATTGGGGCAGCAGACGGCCCCTGCCCTGAACGGAGCAAATTGAGAAAGTCATTTCCCGAACCGCAACGTTTTGTGGACTGCTTGGAGACGTAGAAGCGTTTCATTACTTTGACACTTTTCTCTGTTTTCTTTTTCAAATTTGACTCAAGAAACTGATAGAAAATAACAATTCGTCGTAGATAGAAAATGAGCAAAATGACGCAAAGTACTAAAAAATAAAAAAAAAGACAGAACGAAACAAAAAAGGCGT
>NC_137204.1:27940194-27980194 GCF_960531495.2 Zeus faber | reverse complement strand
TGAGGGGTGACGTGTGGGCGGCGTCGTGGTGTTGATGCCGTGAAGGTTCCACGTGAGAAGGCTGTGAAACTCTGAACGTCTGATTGAAATAAACGCTGAAATGAAGTGCACGGCGTCGGCTCCTTCCTGAGAATCCTGCATGCGTGTCTCGTCTTCCCGTATGGTGAGTTATGATGAGTCCGCGTTCATTGGTCATCGTGACGACATGACACATCATTGGTCAATTAAAAACAATATATTTTTTTGTTGATTTTATGCCACTTCAACGTTTCCCACCCATGAAGAGGAATTTATTGACAGTGCACAAAACAATAAAAAATTCGGGAAAACTGCTCATTTGCCTGAGCCCAGTTCACCTCATTGTCACCAAATTGTATTGTCAACATTGGTTTAAAAAGTCGCTCGAAATTTGGATGGAAACATAAAATTTCATTGAATTAAAGCAAATTTCACAATGATGCGTGGTCAGCGTAGATAATTAGGATAATAATAATATAATATATTATTCGTTTTTATTATGTTAATAGTTATCTCTAAATGCAGCAGCAATTATCACTAGCACTAATTGTAATAATGCTGTTATTACTGGCAGCGGATGGAGCTCAGAGCTTTATATGTAATTACAAAGGACAACGCCTGCAGCCGCATGCACCACTCTGGGGTGGAATCCATCTCAGTGACTGATACAAAGCCCCCTCCCTGCGTCCAGGACAGGATCACAGTAAGTAGATGTAATAAACACACATTGCAATGGCCACAGCGTGATCAGCAGTCTCATTTTGTGTAACTGGGCAAAACAAATAGCTGGACGGACAGAGACTGAGTTCTCTTTGTCGACAACGTTGTATAATCGCTTCATAACAGATGCGGCGACGCAGCTCTGGACAAGGTTAATTATTTAAAAGCCGAGTCAAAAGTGATGAGTAGGAGCGGCGAGGCGGGCCGCGCCGCGCCGTCCTGTTAAATCACACGACGGGGGTGAAACAACACATTTGCACAAGTTGGCAGGGTTTTTTTTTTTTTTTCTCCTAAGCCTATATCTGGCAACCCGCAGCCAAATAAAGCGGGCTGAGTATTTCAATTCTGGGACACACACAGCAGCAAAAAAACACGAACAACTGGAACAAGAAACAATGTATTTCCCTCCTAATTAATCGCTGTAAATCTCTTCCGATAATAACAGACTTCGCCTCGTCTAGGTTGAGACTGATATTGATGAAACAGGTACTGTAGCAACAGGGAATTAGACATTATGGGGAAAAATACGTGTTCATGTAGTACGATATTTTAATGACGAATGATCAGTTTCGGCAATGTTATTAAAGGGGGGGAAATAAAATCGGTGTTATTTAAAATGTTTGCATATGTGCAAATGTTTTCATAAAAATCAAGCTGGAAGTCAATGTCACTCGCGTTGATGTGCTACTCCCAGACAAATATTCAGGTCGTCAAAAGTGCCACACGGTGTCTCTGCAAGATGCCACTCCTCACCCGTTTCCCGGCATTTCCCTGAATTGTGCAGCGGGCGGACGGGGCTGAAACCAGGTGGACTCTAAAGGCTATGAACAGGAAGCAAAATGAAATGTGTCTGTTGCTGGTAGACACTGTGTGCACTTACTTTCGCCGGGCTGTCATCTCACCACATTGGGCTCAATAGTCAGCATAGTGCTACTCCATGTTAACTTGTTGACAGATGGTAGGTACAGTACAACATTGGATGGGATGGCTAAATAAAAGCCTTTATCGCTGTCTACAGCCCCTTTCCCACATGGAATCCGTAACAATGCTGCATAAGAAATATCCGGCAGAGGAAGCACGTTTCATTCCCACATTGGCCTCCTTCAGGTAGAGGTTCCGCACGGAGTCTGTTCCCACATTAGATGACTGTTATGGATACAGTACGTAATGTGTTGGGGTTAGTACATTATGTTCCAGCGTAGATGTGATGGTTTGGACAAACTGTAAAAGACACGTCGAGGGTCTGAGCGGCATTTTAAGAAGAAAAATGACAAAAGTAAGAACATAAAGACCTGTCTCCGTGGAGACCGCACGTGCGTCGGCTGCTCGTCTTGGCAGCCGAGCTCCACGGCTCGGATCCGACTCGCTTTTTTTCCCCCCAAATGTTTTTTTTTCCCCCCAAATGTTTTTTTTTTCATCCCGAAAAAACAAACAACATTCGAAAATATTTGTACGAGATAGATAGTCGTAAAAACCCACTATCTGTGCTTTGCCGGCATTCGGGTCCCACCCCTGCTTTATGTGCTTGTCCCGGCAATGTTCCCGCTTCCATTCACACACACTTCCATTCACAGCCGTTCCGGCGTTTTCCTAGAAATGATACCAGCTCCAGAGTGGGAAGATTTACGGAACGACTTTTACGGAGCATCGACACCGGCTCCTGTTCCCACACTACATCAACACAGAACACCGCCAGTGGATTAACGGCTTTCAGGGCGAGTGGGAAAGGGGATAATAACTCACCGGGCTGTGGGGGGGTGTGATCTAACCCCTGCTCTGGATCGCCATGATGAGCAGCAGGTGCACAGCCGCCCCTCGTCCCGGGCCCAATCAACTAGATCCAAGACAGGTGTGTCGGCTTCAATCCCACCACCCCCGCTGCACATTCACTTTGCAGCGTCGCATTTCAGAACCTTTCACGTGGTCACGGCAATGAGACCATGGGCGGCCTGTCCCCCAAAAACCACTCTCCCGGGATTCCATCTGCTACATTATCTTCACAAGATAGGCAGCGCCCACGAACAAAACACTGCACATGCCAGTACAGCCGACAGCCAATTAGCTGCTTGGCCCAACGCGCTCTGCAGCCGCTTCAGCATGACGCCGCACCGGGAAACCATTAGGATGGAAATTAAAGAGCAGCTACCAGGTTTGTTTTTCTTGAATTTACGATTTTTGGGCTTGTGGAGAAGATGGTTTGAAAAAATAATAAGAAATAATGAACTTCTTAGTGGATGGAAAGGGCAAAAGTAAAGGAGGAATGTTGGTGTTTTAGGTTTGCGGGTAAAAAAAAGGCCTTTTTTTTTTTTCCCATCTGGTCGGTGAGTTCAGGCCGGGAGGCGTGGCCGTCCCTCTGCCACAGCGCAGTAGCAGGGTGCTAGTCACCTTAGGACACTGAAGTACTGTGTTTAAGACTCGTCATTTAGAAGTAAACAGTATTTGCACAAAATAAATCCAGTTTTTCCAAAATGCAATCCCATCCCAAAGGAGGCCGTGGTGAAGTGAAAAGAGGAGGAGGGAGAGACGGGCGTGACGCAGGTGTTTAAGTAGGCAACGAAGGAAAACAAATACATCCAAGTCTAGATCTAAAATAAAACCCCCGTCTTTTTCCAAGCATCCCTCCGCGGGGAAGGACGGGGTCGGAGTGTGAATTATACAATATCAGGCGGGGAGGGGGCATCAACTCTTTCCTCTGACTGAGGAAGTGTCCCCGTTACGCACGGTTACACACCGGGGGGCTTCTTTTGTTTCCTTCAATTAGAAAACGGAGTAAAGGTAATGAATCTACAATAAAAACCACACTGTTTTTTTTTTGCTCGGTTTGGGAAAAAAAAAAATGGCTCTGATCTGAGCTGCGGACTGCGCCCTCCGCGATGCTCGGCATAATGGCACGGTCCACTTTAGGGGTGTCTGGGATCCCATCTCAAGACCCTCCCCGGCATGAATGTGGGAAATATATTGAAATGTTTACGATTACAGGCAAGAAGGATGACCTGTCTTTTTTTTAGCTATGTTTACATGTTTGGTTTCATTTGAGTCGGAAACTGGGAAATAACTCTAAATCTAAATTGAAACACACAGAGCGTCGGCAGCGAATGTCACATTCTTGTTGGTGGGCGTAACAAATTGCATTACAAAAATTTAGTCCAGCTGTAATTCTAAGTAAAAAAAACTAACTACTATCCAATTGCACCATCGTTGATGCTCTGGGTGCCCCACCCTGCAGGTTGCCTTGTAACGGGGTTTGACAAAGTACACGCACAACGCAACACAACACAATGTGACGCTGCATCGGGTGTGAACCGAGCCCAACCCAGGCTCTGGGGTTGACCCCCGATCGGCAGACTTTCACGGGGACGTGGAGGTGAACAGAGCTGAGGACAGGAAGTCGCTGGACAGCGGAGTCGCCGGACTCCTGGATGCCGGCCGACACATGTCAGCCCCGTCGGTCATGTCGGGGGTATTCACCGGCCGGCCTTCATCAAACACCGCCCTTGGGGGGGGCCCGACCGCCTTTCAAGGAGATCGCCCCGCGTCGTCTTTTCCGGCCTTGAAAGGCCTATTTTGGGCGCCCGAGCTGCTCAAAAGGTGAAGGGATTTCTTTGGGGCCGCGGGCCTTCACTAACCAGGGCAACCGTTTTTAAAGTTTGAGCGGAATCACTTTGCTGAACCGGCGATGGTTGAAAGGTTGTATGGCATTCGTTTGTATTGTCAGTTCTTTTGTCATCCTCGCAACGCTTGTCTTCTCCATCGCTAAGTCAGAAAGGTTTGGTTTCTTAAAGGCGGAAGTCGACTTGAAAAGATCTGTAGGTCGGGCATGCAGTCGAATTTTGGACCTGTGGAAGGAAGGACGGACGGACGGAGGGACGGACGGACGGACATACAAAGGAAGGAAGGAAGGTAGGTCAGCGGGCAGGCAGGAGATGACTGACTTTTCGGTGGGAACTTTAGGAGAACCCGTCCCAATCGCATTATTTACAAAATCCCGAACTGTGTGCAGTGAGACATGACACTGTCTCACTGCATGACACTGTCTCCGGTTCTTTGAGGGATACAGGAGCTTGGAAATCCCCCGAACCTCTGAAGCTTCCAGCGGTGTTCAGATCATGTGACGCGTGACGGATCCCTCCGGGCGCGTTACGTCAAATCATTCCGCACGCTCCGGCGCCTTGCTCAGGAGCACCGGCAGGAGCGCCCGACCACGTCTTCTAGGGTGGGAGGAAACGCACGGGAACACCGAGAAAACCGCCGAACATGAAAAGGTCTCGTGACAACAGGTCCGGAGAGGAGGGAGTTTAGGAAGAAAGCCGTTTCTGTGTTAAGCAGCGAGGTGTGGGCGTTGCTACCGCCATTGATTTTTCAGCACATAAACACATAAAACCCCCCAACAACATTACGCCAACTCCATATATCACACTCCATCTGTTTCTCATCCACCTCAAATACATTTTTAAAGCTGCACTTACACAGACACAAACACCGCAACCCTCCCCCAGCAGACAGCCCACTCGCTCTGCAGCCGAGCCGAGGCCCCGGGGCTGTCTGGCTCCAGGGAAACTGTTGGCTGATGTTGTTGTTGTCTGCTGCTGCTGTTGTTGTTGTTGTTGATGTTGTTGTTGTTGTTGATGTTGTTGTCTACTGCTGTTGTTGTCGGCTGTTGTTGATGTTGTTGTTGTTGTCTGCTGCTGTTGTTGTTGTTGTTGATGTTGTTGTTGTTGTTGATGTTGTTGTCTACTGCTGTTGTTGTTGTCTGCTGTTGTTGATGTTGTTGTTGTTGTCTGCTGCTGTTGTTGCAGGTTGTTGTTGTTGCGGTGGTGGGTCTGATTCCACCAAATATCTGGAGACGCGGCCCACTCACGTCACCTCGCTGGAAACACGCTGACACTATGTAGTTATCGGTTGTCGCAGATTGATGAGCAGGTAAAGGCGGGGCCACATTATGTGATTTAAAAAAAAAAAAAATGTATCAGCACACATCTAGCGACTGACATTTACAATTTCTCAGTCTCTGCTGTGCACACACATAACAACTGTTGTCTTTGAGGGACGCAGGTTTGTTGTGCTCCAGCACTCGCCAGAATGGATTTTCTTGTGAGATGACAGCGAGATTCATCAAACCTCGCCATACTTTGACCCCAAAACCAACATGGCTGCAGTACCGCTCCCTACCGAGGTTGTTCGCGCAGCGAACCTGCAGCACTGACGTTCCACGCTGATCACACCCTCATGAGTCGACACTGTTCCACGAGTGGCTCCTCCATTCCACAAGTCCACACTCGCCCACTCGCCGCTTTCTTTGGCTTCCTCATCTTATTTGCTGTTTAAAATTGTCGTTGTGATTTGAGGCTTTGACGCACGCAAACCAAAGGGTTTTGGAAAGACTCGCCCCGATAAAATCAAACATGTTTGATGGATGCGTGACCTGGACGGTTTGGATCGTATGGAGACAGATTCACACACATCGATGACAGCTCAGATTCTACAGCGTGACTGCCCTGTACCACCCTGTACTACCCTGTACCACCCTGTACAACCCTGTACCACCCTGTACTACCCTGTACCACCCTGTACCGCCCTGTACTACCGTGTAACAGCCTGTACCACCCTACACTACCCTGTACTACCCTGGACTACCCTGGTTAAATGCAGAGGCCTCATTTCACTGGCCACCATCCAAAGCATGTGCATGTGGTGTGTTGCGTGATAATTAAAGATTCTTCTTCTTCTTCTGGTTTTGAGTTTGAAAAGAAGATGTTTGGGCTGTACAATCTGTACATCTGGGGGCGTGGTGACATCAATTGCAGGTCTCTCAGTGGGCGTGTCTCTTCCTTTCCTTCCATTTTGTTTGGCTAGACTGGAATGCTTCTTGTCAGCAAAGAGATATAACATCAGATCCTGTGTATTATTGTGTAACATGGCCTAATTTTGCCTTTCCGGCGCCCATTTGATGAAATATTGAAGTGCTCTGTTGAAAGCGTGGGACACACCACTTCTTAGCCCACTCCACCTCAGAATACCTGCACCAAAACAAACATTTATATAGACTTATTTTTAAAACGCTGTTAAAACACTGAAAAGAGCACTCTTGTGGAAACATAGGTGCTTCTTGGAAAGCAGGCTTGGCGTAACAAAAGGACTGTTAGCCTATGGCAGAGGCTAAATATGATCTTGTGGAATGATAGATAATTTCACTGCAAAAAATAAAAAGGCAGAAAGCACAAGTACAATTTTATACCATTACTATTTTAATATTAGAACAAAAGCAACGTAACGGCAAAAGATAATCTGATTTAAATAAGTTTATACATGCATAATTGCTCTCTGCAGAGCCTGTTATTTTATTTTATTTTATTTTAATTTAAGCACAATATAAAGGTATAATGGAAACAGAAATGCAAGAGGTACTGCAGTACAAATATATTAGAAATGATGAGCTGCTGAGCTTAAACCACACTACCATCTAGTGGTGACAACATGGAATTACACCAGACAAGTCAGAGGGTCCAGCATGAATCATAAATGATAAACAATAGATGTAAATATAATATTTATATGTATGCAAATTAAAGAATATTTCAAATGTTTTTATTCTAAGTATAAAAACAAGTATAAAATGAACAAGTTGCTGTGGACCCCGCCTGCAATTCATTCAATTTAAATCGAAAATATATAAATAGATGTATTGATATTTGATATATCAAAATGTACGTGGATACATTAAGCACATCAAAATAAATATTTAACAAATCTAATAAACGTAAAATAATATTAAGCTGCAGGCGGCGACACGCGGGGTCCAGGGGGGTTGTCCCGAACCCTAACCCACTGGAGGAGCGTCATTCGTTGTGGCCTGTTTAGGGTGTAGTTCAGTCTGATCCGCTGTCATTCTGAAGTACGGCTGCGTGGTTATGGCTAAAATGATAATCACGATTATCTGGGGAGCACAATTATTTTATCAACAGAAAACCGCCGTGACAACAATAACGTATTATATGAACTTATGAAGAAATGAATAAACTCAAATGTACAAATCTCTGAATGAAAAAAGGGGCTTCGTTCACATGACTTCAGTCTTCTGAAGGCTGGATACAAATGATTCCACAATAATGGAGCGATCCCGATCAAACTTGGAGGGCGGCGTGTCGGGACCGCCCCGAAAGCTGCCCGTGAGCTTGCGGCTCCACGACGTGCACCGACCACCGACCACCGACCTCCGACCTCCGACCACCGACCTCCGACCATCGACCACCGACCTCGGACCTCGGACCACGGACCACCGACCTCCGACCATCGACCACCGACCTCCGACCACCGACCTCCGACCACCGACCACCGACCACCGACCTCCGACCTCCGACCACCGACCTCCGACCACCGACCACCGACCACCTACGACTCGCACGAAGGACTTCGAGGCCCAATGACCATGGCCCCTCGTCATCTGCTGGTTATCAGGGCGGTGGGGGGGGTGCGTGGTTCCTCCGCGGCACACCAGGGGGCCGCGGAGCCCCGCTTGACGCGCATGCGCGGCGCGGCGCGGGGCGGGGGCGTGCGGTGTTTACTTCCCCGCAGCGGAGGAGCTGGACTTGAGCCGGTGACACCGACGACGGCGGCGGCGCAGCGGCCCTGCTCTCCAGCTCAGGTGACGTCGTTCAAACGCCCGTTTCTCCGCGTCTCCCGTGCGTGTGTCCGGGAAGCAGAAACGCACGCACGTACACGCACGTACACGCGCGCCGCGTCGCCGGTGCAGACGGTTACGCAGTTCAAATGCAACGGAACCGGCGTGACGTTGCGATCGGTGTTTCGTGGAGGTGGAGCGGGGCTCGCTCCTGCGTCCGAACCCTGTTGGAACCGACGGCCGCACGACGGAGCGTCGGCTCTGACCTCGATAGCGGCGGCGCGGGTCCTTCAACCGCCGTTATGACGACGCAGCCGTTCGCGGCGGGGTGGTTGGACGCGTCCGTCCGTACAACCGCCCGTCGCCTCGCGATTTTTGATTTGTATTTTTTTTTTTTCCCGGTGACGAGTGAAACGTTCCTGCGGCGACGCGTTGGGTCGCGGAGTCGCTGTCGGCGGTCGGTGTCGAACGCGACACGGACTCCGTGTCGCCGGCGAAGCGCCGCTGGTTCCCACGCCCTCCAGCTTTATTCCGGCGCCTCCACACGCGGAGCGGATGGTTTTCGTTTGAGCTGCGTGAGGCAGGAAGATCCAGAAGCAACTGGAAGAAAAAAATAATGAAGGATGAAAGAAAATACTCAACACGTCTGGTTTGTTGATGCAGCAAATCTTCAACAAGTAGTAAATACACGTCTGGACATGATCAGTAGGAAGTCAACACGAACCTTCTGCACACACTTCACTTGATGAGCTCGTACCTTGGGAAAATAGATCATTTGCGCTTTATCAGACTTTATTCATCCCCGTGGGGAAATTCATATATTTTGTCTCGGAATTATAAAAATTTAATCTTTTAAACCAGTGTGTGAGTGTGTGTGTGTGTGTGTGTGTGTGTGTGTCCGTCCACAAATAAGTCGATATTTGATCAATTAAGCCTCTTCCAGGTTTTCTAATAAGGACATCCAGTTTCATCCAGTTTCATCCAGTTTCATCCAGTTTCGTCCAGCTTTACATTCTTTATTAATTTTGTAATTGTAATTTCAGACGAACCTCTCACAGGTTTTTCCACCGAGGACAAACGCATCCAGCTCGACCAGACTTTACATTTAGAATTGGGATTTTAAAGGTTTCCCTTGAGGACAAGCTCATCCAGGTTTTTCCAAAGAGGCGTTGAGTTTTCTTTCCACCTTCAGGTGTTTTGTTTCAGGGTGCAGTTGGATTTGAATTGTACGTTTCCTTTACATTTAGAATACAAATAATAATAATAATAATAATATTAATGTTACATTTGCGTCGCCAGCGACCAGGTGAGGGTGTGGGAGGCCATGGGGAACACCAGCAGCGAGCGTGCGGGCGTGGGCCACGGGGAGAAGTCCCACCGCAGGGACAGCCGGGGCGCCAAGGAGGGGGAGAGGCCCAAGATACTGATGGACAGCCCCGAGGACGCAGACATATTCCACGGCGAAGACATGAAGGTAGGTTTAAAGTAAAGACGGAAAAGGAACATGGTGATTTCAACAGAAAACACACAAAAAAAGAAAACCCTTGACCGGAGACTTGGAGGGACAAGCTGTTGAAATACAGTGTTTGCAGGTCCTTAAAAATGTTTCTGAATATCATGCATTTGGTCTTACTTATATTACCGAAGGCTCATTAAAAAGTCTTAATTTGGAATTTTTTTCAAGGTCATTTAGATGTCATTCAGTAATCTTAAAATTGAATTTATGGTGCCTAAAAAAAAAAAAAAAGTCTAAAATTTGAATTGACGATGCCTAAAAGTCATTGACTAGTCTTTATGATGTCTTCAAAGCAATTAAATAGTCTCATGGCCGTAGTCCAACGGGTGGCGCAGTGTACGGGCGTGGCACGGCGGGCCTTGAGTGCCGCTTCCTGTTAAATCCATTTTAATCCACTGCTGCGACTCCACCGGCCACGTAAGCCGCGTGACTTTTCTCTATTTTTGCGCGAGGTCAAAACATATATATATATAATTTTTTCCAACTGGGCGCACCTGCGCAGCCTTTCCCATAGAAACACGAGATAAAACCACGTGTAGGTGTTTTAGTAAAGAGGGCGATCAGCTGAAATGTGCTTTATATGGGTCTACACTGCAGCAGAGACCTGGAGCTGCTGGAGGACTTGCTTATTGATCCAGACCCAAAAATGCAAAGAACAAACACACTGCGTCTGTGTGTGTATGACTGTGGAGGGGTGGGGGTTCAACTGGATTTGAATAAAATGCATAAGTTGATCTGGTTGGAGTCGCGGTGTCCAGGAGAGTGCGAAAGCAGGGGAGTGAGGGGAGTGGAAGGAGAAAGAGAGCGTCCGAAGAGAAGTTTACAATAAAAAGGGACACGTCCATCCCAGGTGGTTATTATCCAACCGGGCGCCTCCACCCCGGCAGGTAGCTGTAAGCCGCTTCCGTCTGCGTCTCCTTTATTGAGTCCGTCTGGTCGACCCCCGCCGCCCGTCACAGTATTCTCAAACTGCGTCTGCGGTGGACTTCTACCCTTACATTTGAGTACATGACGTCTTAAAAGTCGTTCGCCTTAAAAAAATTGATTCTGCCGTGTTATTTATCCAATGTTTATGGAAACTAGTCGAGCTCTTCTGCCTTCGCAGTCAGGGTCCACATTTCTGACCCTAAAGCAACTGCTGAGCTTAACTGTAGAGGGAAATCCAATTCAATCCTACTTTATTGACTTTGTTTACTTATTCCACTTCCTAATCACTCCCCTTGTTATCTGACCTAAAAGGATGACAGTTCATAGCCTGCCACGGGTCCAGCTGAGTCTTACCTCCCTGTCCCAAAATGACACAGTACTTACCTGCAATACTTCAGTGTTTACCCCAGCATAAGCAGCTAAAATGCCCGGTGCCCTATGGCCCCCCTGTGGTTCCCCAGGCTCCCCTACAGAAGCAGGAGTTCCTGGCGTGGCGGCAGGACCTGGAGGCCGACGACAAGGCTCTCACTCTGGACCGGCCCACGGTGTTCCGCTGGACGGGCGACGGCAGGGAGGTCTTCCTCTCCGGCTCCTTCAACAGCTGGGCCAACAAGATCCCCCTGATCAGGAGGTGAGGTCCGAGGCCGGTGTTGTGGTGGCACGACGACACACCTCAGGTGCTTTCTGACTTTTGAATCGTCTGTCCGGCGCGGTGCTACATTAAGGTCCTGGCGCTCGTTCGACATGAATGTCCGCTCTTTTCCGTTTGCAGCCAGAACAACTTTGTGGCCATCGTGGATCTGCCCGAAGGGGAACACCAGTACAAGTTCTACGTGGACGGACAGTGGACTCACGACCCCACAGAGGTGCCGCCGACATAACGGGATTCCTAAGATATACCCAAGTGAAAAATACAGCTCCAAGTTACTGAGGCAGATGCGTGTACTCGTTCTTATTCTAATAACATTCCAGCCTTTTTTTTGGGTTTTTTTTTTACAACAGAAAATATTATCTCATGTCGTCATAAATCCCCTGGATTTACTGTGGTCGTGACTTTTTCTCCTCACCTCACTTCGTCCAGCGTAGCTAGTGGGGAAAGCTTCTCCCTGGCTGTTATGTATATACCCTTATTTGGTGTTTCACCTCACCTGGCTGGCTGTTGCCTATATGCCCTTATTTGGAGTTCTACCCCCCCGGTTGTTACCTATATGCCCTTATTTGGAGTTGTACCTTCCCTGGCTGTGACGTATTACATTCCGTATTAGGAGTTGGTTATGTGGACCATGTAATAACTAATAGGAGGTATAGTTTTGGCCATTTTGCTGAAAATGGGTTGTATTCAATCAATCGGGCATCCACCCAGGCATCTGTGGTGGTTTACTTAATACTTTCAACAAACTATTTATCCATCTATTAATGGCAGCCGCTCTGGATTGCTGCTGTGTTGGCTTGGTCATAAGTTTTCCGTCTTCAGCGCTGGCAGTGTTTGTCCAGTTCACTTGTAGGTCACAAGCTTATTTTCGTCCAGATCACAAGCAGAGATTTCAAGAAACCGCAATATGTCATGAACCAAAGTGTTGGTAACCCAAGATTCCCATTCATTTCCTATACGTCTACGCCGAGGCCAGGTGTCGGAGGGTGCCTTTGTGGTTTCTAAATCTGGTTCGGTCTTTCTGTGTCGGACAGCCGGTGATAACCAACCAGCTGGGCACGGTGAACAACATCATCCAGGTGAAGAAAACCGACTTTGAGGTGTTCGATGCCCTGATGGTCGACTCCCAGAAGAGCTCTGACATGTCAGGTCAGCGCCGCTCCCATCCCCCTCTCTCTCCCTCTCTCTGTCATGTTTACCACGTCAGTAGCGTGTCAAGTAGGAGCATCACTTCAAGGCCCGGGCTCCAAAGCTGCAGGTTTATTTATTATTATAAACTCTGAATTGATATATATCAGGCACAATCTAATTATAATGTGCTTATTTATTTGTTGATGCGTACTTGCTTATGTGTTGTCTTTTTCAACCTTAGATTGAGAAACTACAATGGATAATTAAAAGATAAAAAAAGAAAAACCACTGAACTAAACAAACTACTCACATTGAAAACACAGAAATGTTTTTATTATTTTTTTGGGGGGGGGGTGTGTTAAATTGTTTTAATTAAAAAAACAAACAACAACCCCTAAACTACCTTGAGGCCGACAAAGTCTTGAAGGAGTCCCGGAGAGGAAACGCCGCTCCTCGTGGCGACACATTAACTTCAGTGTTTACTCTGAGTGAAGCTACTTCCTCCTGAGCTACGTGTTAACAACCCCCCCCCCCCCCCCCCCCGCTGAGTTAGACCTGTCCAGCTCCCCCCCCGGGCCGTACCACCAGGACGCCTACATCCCCAAGCAGGAGGAGAAGTTCAAGTCTCCGCCCATCCTGCCCCCTCACCTGCTGCAGGTCATCCTCAACAAGGACACGGGGATTTCTGTGAGTACAGCGTTGTTTTGTTCTGTTTCCTCCTTTAAATACGCTTCACGTCCTTTGAAGCACATGAGGCAAACATTTTCTAGTACCTTTTTACCCTTCAATTTACAAAAAGGTAAAGTCGTGTTGTTTTATGCATAATAATGCTAAATAATGGAAACACACAGATGTATCAATTTAGTAGTAATAAGTAGTAAATGATGATGAATAGCCGGTCATTATCTCCCGATGCTCAGTGCGACCCCGCCCTGCTCCCGGAGCCGAACCACGTCATGCTCAACCACCTCTACGCCCTGTCCATCAAGGTGAGCGCCGATCCGTTAACGTTCAACAGTTGCCAGTGTGCGGGGCGTGGCTGCGGGCAGCAGGGACTCCCAGGAAACCTGCTCAAATTAAGTGTTCATGGCAGCGTGATGAAAGTCATGAACCTGAACGTTTTCTCTGGACGCCGCGTCGGGTTAAACCTTGGGGCCGACTCGCTCCATCGGTGACGTCGGTGGAAAATGTTGCGTCGCTTTTCAAACATCGATTTCCAAAAAAAAGTCAACGAGGCGTTCAGATTTATTTTGTGGCCGGCGTCATTTTTCTTTCTCGTTATTTGAATTTCCAGCATTTTGGGTGTCGATCCCCTCGGGACGGGTAAATAATGAGTGTCAAAATCCGAATCTCATCTAAACACGAGGTTCATTTCCTCCGTCAGGATGGCGTGATGGTGCTCAGTGCCACGCACCGCTACAAGAAGAAGTACGTCACCACCCTGCTGTACAAACCCATCTGAGCCGGACAGCCTCCGCCCGGTGGCCGGGCCCCACCGGGACCCGGACAAAGCCATGACCCCCAACATGTATTCTGCATCGCGTTGTGGCTCTGAAGTGCGTACATGGCTTTGGAGGTGGAGACTCGGTGGCAGAGACACCTTCATGTCCTGGATCCAGCCACGAGTGTTTGGAGATGGTTCTTTGGCAAAGCAGCCGTCAACAGAGTTTTAGACGTTTACTAGTCAACACGTTTGACCTTATTTTCCTGATGATAGCTCACGTTTTAACAATTTGAATCTATGTATGTACAGCATGTATGTATGTATGTACAGTACACATGTACAGTGGAGGAAATAATTATTTGATCCCTCACTGGTTTTGTAAGTTTTCCCCATGACAAATTAAGTGTCTATAATTTTAGTGGTTATTTTGGGAGGTTTATTATAACAGTGAGAGACAGAATATCAAAAAGAAAATCACATTAAATAAAATATATAAATAATTTTGCATTCCATTGAGTGAAAGAAGTATTTGATCCCCTATCAAAACATGACTTAGTACTTGGTGTACAGAGGCCAGAGGTTTCTTGTACTTGACCAGGCTGGCACACATCTCAGGAGGGCTTGGGGGCCGCTCCTCTTTGCAGAGCCTCTCCAATCCTTTAAGGTTTCGAGGCTCTGCAAATACTTATTTCCTCCACTGTGTACATGTATGTACTGCGTATGCCTCTTGGAAACGATAACGGGAGAAACCCTCCTGAAACCGATCCCCTGGTCCCGCTGACGTCAAACCTGCTTTTGCCCAAGCTGCTTCATTTTGCTGTACTTTGCTTTTGTTGACGCCAGTAACAAAAGTGATTTTCAGATGTTACTGACAAATACAAAATATGCAGAAACGAAGCCACTTTGACAGAAACCTGCCCCCGTCAGCGGCGCCGGGGGGTGGTTTTGCGGAAGGATTCCCCACCGTTTGTTCAGATGGTCCAAAAACCCTAAAAGAGAGACGGAGAGAAATCTGAGCTATTGTCGGGGGAGTGGTCAGTGACGTAGAAACGCTTCCGCTAAAACGTCCTTTAAAGTGGAAACAAACCCCCACCCCCACCCCCCAGCGTTCCCAGGCGGTGTCACTGTTTGACGAGCGGGGGGGGGTTGAGCTTTTCCTCCCGGCGCTCGGACGGATGATCAACAGCACTTTGGAAACTAGAGAAGCAAGAAGCGGCTGAGATTGTCACAGTTCTACGCTGCGTGAGAAGGGGGTGGAGGGGCCCGCCCGGCTGGGACCCTCCACCCCCTTCAAAACCTGCACTTTGGTTCAGTCCATTTTGTGAGGTCTCCATTTTTGACGCTGCCCTTCGGGCCGAGCCGTGAGCGGGTTGGGGAGGTTGCGTTCCGCTGTGTCTGGTTCGGGACAGTGGCCGGGAGCGCCGTATGGAGCCATTGCGTATTTTAGATGACGACGGAGGTGGTGTTCCAGTACTGCTCTCTTAATGCCCGTCTGCTTTTAGGCTCCGTCCACACCCGTGCGGATATTTCTCAGAACAAACTTTTTCCCCCGACGTTTTGGCCTCTGGTCCACGCTGCAGCGGTGTTCCAGGTCGCGGAAACGGAGGTGATCGATGACATCGCACCTCGATCCGCCCGCCCCGTTGTTGCTCCGTGTGCGGAGCAAGCGCCTGAAACTACGCACGCAACGATGGCGCACATGCACCGCGCTGCTAATCTAACCACGAGTTTACCCCCGGAAAACGCGGGTGGTGCGGACGGGCTTGTTCCGTTTTTAGTGAGAACATCCGCATTCGTGTGGTCAAGGCCTTCATGAGCCGTTTGAAAGGGGCGGCGCCCGTACGGCAGAACATTACAAGTTGTGACATCACAATGACAGCTGTTGTATAGTCCAGACGGACGCTTCAGTCCCAACTACACCGTACTTCACCACCAGAGGTTTCATCACGTTGAAAAGTGGAAAAATAACGCACGAAACATATCATCGTGTCCATATGTAATCTGACCACTAGAGAGAGCACTAGTCTATATCTGCACATGAGTGTTATTGAATCTATAACATTCGGCAATTAGCGACAAACAGCGCCCTCTTCAGGAAGCCATATAAACTACACCAAGGTTGCCAAACGTCACTGTTCCTTCCGTCTTAGCCTTTATGGAGAAGGAGTGAATTCCCGTTGATATATCACGGCCAATTTGCACGAGTGAAATTTAATATTTTTTGTAATTAATTTTTGATTATTTATTTATATATATATATATATATATATATATATATATATATATATATATATATATATTAAAAAGCCAAAACTGGCAAATAATGAAGCAACCTGAACAGTTGATCTCTCTTGTCTTTTAAACGTTGACAGCACCTTTTCCATTGTTCCACGGTTCAAACCGAGCGTTTGGGTTAATGCTCGATGACTGCAACTAAGGTCAAAGGTCAAGTGATGCGTGAATGTTCAGATCAATGTTCGATTTGACAGAAATATCTGTCCTTAAATCCTCAACGTACCTTTTTTATAACGTGTCTACCGCCACTGGAGGGAGTCTGTGGGCCAGGCCTTCAGCCCCGCGGTGGAAAGCTCCTGCTTGTGTTGTTTCGCGGCGTTTTCCCAGCTCAGCTTGAGGAATTTGAGACCTGATTAAGCCCCCCAACTACACGATCAATTCATTTCTTGACGTTTAAAAGCAAAATGAGTGACTAAACCAGTCGTTACTTCATTCAAATGAGGTCAGCGTTAAGTAACTTCTTCTGTGGAGCGTTGAAAATGCCCCTGAGATGCGGGTTGTGCCCTGCAAACGTTCCCCTTTGATCCTTTTGCCATTACATTCCTCACGTAGTTCATTTAGGGTTAAATTAAATAAATACGTGTTATATATGCTTTGATAATTATGAATTTATAACTGAATAATTCCTTCCCCTTGACATAATTTGGCCTCGGTTAATGTCCTGGGCCATTCCTGCAATACCTGTCAACCCCCCCAGGGGGCAGGCCCCCACCTCGGGAACCACTGACTTGCTCGGTCCGACACACGGACGGACGGACGGACGGACGGCCTTTGATTTACGGCGACGAGGAGCGTTTCCAACGACACTGGTTAGTGTGCCGGAAAGCTACAGCAGCCTCCACCTTGCTCCACCGCACTTCCCAGAGTTTCTTTTTCTCCGGTGATTATTTTTGATTTATTTTAGGAGGAAAAAGGCGGGTTTAAAAAAAAAAAAAAAAGGAGGCATTGAAGATGCTGAATATTTGGGGCCCAGGGGACTGGACGGAGACCAACGAAGCCCAGGTCAAAGGGAACGTTCACGCCCAAGACGCTGTCTTTACACTTTACACTGAATCCGACGACGACTTCAGCGGCTGCTGGAGCTCCGCCCCCTGGTGGCAGCCGCGGTGCACGGGTCTCGATTTTTCGTCGCTATATTGAAATTTGGTGGAGAAAATGGGGAATCTGTTTGAGTGAATGGGGGGGCTGGAAACCTGCTCCTCTCCAGTAGTCGTTCCCAAAATATCCCCAAGTTATTGATATTGAGATATTCTTAAAGGAATATAGTTGTATTTATTTTTTGTTCACATCGCTCCGGGCCCTTAATCGTGAATTTGAGGAATTCCGCAACATTTCCAATCGGGAAAAATTACAATTTCAAGCATCACAAAAAGGCAGCGTGGTGTTTATTAGGAATACCGGCTCCAAATATACGCTGCCAACGTCCGTTGTCATGGAAACATAACAACGGCGCTCGGTGTGAACGTTCCCTCAAACAGGTTTTTGACGTTGGCGTTTACATGGCGTGGTCCAGGGACAACAGGATAATCATGTGACAGACTGGTGCTGTTGCACAATAATGTTACTTAAGACATGTATAACTTTATTTCTGTATTGTTGGTGTCCTGTACATTTCAAGGGAAGTTTAAAATTTAGCAGGAAAATGGAAATCGTAACACGTTGAACCATTCTGTCATGTTGACCTTATTTTGTCTATTTCATTCAATTCAAAGGTTTCTATTAAAGCTTAAGTTATGTATTTATTTGTAATTTGTCTTTTCATTTATTTATTTTGATGTTTAGATGACTGTCATTCCACACAAAAATAACTGTTACACTGAGTTAATGTTCCTCTTAATATGAATATATTACACACATATATATATATATAAATTACATATTTGATACACAATTAGGCATTTTACTACTATTTAACACTGATTAGGATCTGATTAGAAGTTTTTATGCAAACATAGGATACCAATTTACCGTATACACCCATCAGCCCCAACATTAAAACAAGGTACAGGTGAAGTCAATAACATTGATGATCTGGTTCCAATGGCACCTGTCAAGCGGTGGGATATAATATTATTATTATTATTATTATTATTATTATTATTATTATTATTATTATATGTGGGATATATTAGGCGGCAAGTGAACAATCAGTTGTTGAAGTTGATGCGTTGGAAGCAGGAAAACTGGGTGTGGTCAGGATCTGAGCGGTGTCTTGGTGCCTGACAGGACACCGTCAGAGGTCTAGTGGAGTCCATGCCTCCACGGGTCACAGCTGTTTTGGGGGCACCAGGGTGACCTACACAGTGTTAGTGGTGGTTTTAATGTTGTGGCGTATGTTGTGGTGTATATTAATTTAAAGCTTATTGTCAGCCTCGAAACTCATAGCGAACAACCTCTAGGAATCTATGTTAGAATACATGAATCTATATTTAAATCTTCATACAATCAATCTATGAATCTATTAGAATCTTTGAATCTATTTTAAAATCAATATTTGAATCTCTGCATCTGTATTAGAAACAGTATTTGAATGTACGCCTCCATGTTTTAATATATTTTAATCTATGAATCTAGATTTGAGTCTATATTTGTGTTCCTGGTTCAGCGTGAAGCAGAGCCGCGGCTCAGTGAATTGCAAATTGATTCTCAAACAGAGAGCTCACCTCATTGTGCCGAGCAAAACCTGTCATTCGTATGAACACCCCCCAACACCCGGGCCTAAAGAAAACCCCCATGATGCAACGTGTTCCGGAGCGGCAGCGCTCACGGGGTGGAAACATGTTTTTATGTTTTAATCGAAATAAAAGCATCCATTCAGTCTTGAGCGCGTGGCCTCGTCTCCACGGCCGTGAAGCACATGAAATGACCCGAAAAACACTCTCCAAACGCCAACCGGAAGAAAAGCTGCTTTAAATAACTCCACCATTCATTCGTCCACAGCCCCACCCAAATAACATAGTTCATGCGTATTGTGGCGTCTATACCCAGATATGATGGGACGGGCTGGAAAGCCAACACAGAATAACATAAATAACATGACGTAAACACACATTGACAGAATATTCCCCCCCGTGGATCAATAATGACCATCTTAAATAACATGTCATTTTAGTTCTCTGTTACATATTCTAAATATAGATATTTTTAAATTAACCGCCTGAGTACCTGCACATTTTTTTCCCCTTTGTTATTCCATTATTTATTTATTAAATTAGATTTAAAGAAATATTTATCCATCTACTTTATGTATTATTTGATTATTCATTCACTTATTTGATATTTTCATTTTTTCAGAAAGACCAGGGATAGTTATTGGCTGGTTATGTAATGGGGATCAAGATGGATAATTCACATTTCAAAAAAACAAAAACAAAACAATTATAATCCTGACATCACATTTTGCCTGCATGCGACATGCGAAGACACAGCCTGGTGAGTGCAGCGTCAGTGACATCCAGCAGCAGATTAAAAACTATTCCTTTGCAGCGTCTCCCGTCGGAGCATAAATGTGATATAAATGTCAGGCCGCGTCCTCCGAGTTTAGAGCAACCATCAAACATCTTTTATTACTTTCCCACTTCTTCCCACCAATCGACCTGATGGATCACCGGCGACTTTTTGTTGCTCAATAATTTACAAGCTTTTGGCGTATATTAGATGGAGGATTTATTGTGTCATATCGTGGAACTGCCTGGAGCACTGAATATTATTATTTTTTCAAGATTTTGAGTGAAATCACATTGTCTAAGTAAGTGTCGCATGATTAAGGGATAACGCGCATGTGGCTTATTTTGCGATAATCGCCGGCTGGCAGGATGTTATCGGCTGTACGCTTATCAAGCTACTTACCAAATAAATGAATTCATTGACTATTGGAATATTGATTTTAAATGATTTTATAACTACTATGACCATTTTATGCATTATTACTGGGAAAATAGTCCATGTCAAATTAGGTAACACTGCAACCAGCTCGCCTCCTTCCTATGGCTAAATGATTTACTGTTATTAATGTTAAATTTGACATATACAGTTTAATCTTGTAATGAGTCATGCTGAATGTCTTCCATTGTAGTTTATATGTAGCGTTACAAGATGCCGCCACTAGCTAGTTGCCTGTGGCAACGGTCATTATTCACCGACAGTGGTCATTTTTCAGAAAAACGCTGATTGCCGCTATTGACCAATCAATGTAGCCCAGCCAATGCCGCTGACAATTTCAGCGCCCCGACTCTTAATTCCTTCCTTGCGTCCTTGGTTAGGCCCCTTTCACACATTCAATCTTTCCCAGCAATGTTCTGGAACTGTTCCTGCATGTGTGAATGGGAGCAGGGATCGATATTCCGGTAAATCTGTTTCGGCAATTTCCCACCTCAAGCCCTAGTATCATTTACTGAAAATTCCGGTAGGGCTGTGCCGCGGCTGTGTTGTGAATGGAGGCAGCAATATTGCTGGGACAAGCATGTGGAGTAGGGGTGAAATCGAATCCGAATACAGTATCCGTAAAGCACAAATAGTGAGTTTTTATGAGTATTATTTCCTACAAATATTTAAAAAATGTATTTGTTTTTCGGGACGAAAAAATGACAAAGTAAAACAACCCTGTCACCGCAGTGGGGTGCCAATAGAGGATTCCAGGACCATTCACAGTCTAAACTGAATAAAATCACATCTTGTTTTTTTTTCACTTTGCTGTAGATTAAAACCAAACCATTTTTGGAAGGGCTCTGTGGCAGTTCCGCCTGCCACACGACACCCTAGTGGCGTTTTCAGGGAACCCCCACACAGAGACACAGGCAATGGGCTAGAAGACACACAGTTTATTGTAGAGAGCGGGCTAGGTGGAACAAGTCGGAGCAGATGGACACGTGTCATGACAAGGGCTCCTCTCCTGGGTGTGTGTGGAGATGGGGGTTTTACCTGTTTCTCTTTAGACCAATCAACGAGCAACAGGCGTACAGACACTCCTGATCCTGGGCCACAATTAGGCCTAGATCCCAGGACAGCTGTGGCTGCTCAAACCACACCACCCCCACACCAAGGTCTCATGTTGTAGGGTAACATGTACATTTGAGGCATTTCAGTGGACCCTAACCCTTTGAACCCCGACCAGTGGTCACCTTTGAAGCCCTATAGCTCAGTAATTAGAATACTGTAGCTACCAAAATAAGGTCAACTGTTTTGGACAGCTCTGGACATGTACCTTTAGGGGTAGGTTGTGTCCATAGCGAGCACCACTTGGTCCATGACCTGAAGAAGATCCGGGGCGCCAATATGATGAGAAGGGTCAAAATCTCCTTCCCTGCCACCGTTGGAGTCAGTCCTTCTCTACGGCCGCGAGACATGGACCCTCGTCCCCGCCCTTGAGAAGTCCCTCAATGACTGCTCCACCCACATGATGCGGGTGGCACTTGGCATCTCCTGGCGGAAACAAGTAGACAACACCCCCCCTCATGGCGAGCTCCCAAGGGTTGGCGACAAGGTGACAGGAGAAAGGGGCGCAGCCGGCAGGAGACCTGGCACGTTGGGGTACTGAAAAAGGACACTGGAGCGTAGAAGACCAGCGGAGTGTGCGGAGCAGCCTTTTGAAAGTCCGGCTGAGGCCAACCAACTAGTAGTACGGTAATAGTAGTCGCATCTTGAATTCGGGAGCGGAGCCAGGGCCACAGTGTGGAGTCTCCACTGGCTAAACCTCACGCAGGCACAACACTGCAATGAGTCGACACAACCCGCTGCGGCTGACGATTAAGGGTTGATGTAGGATAGTGCATTGAGTGCTTGGATCCGAATTCAAAAACCTTATTTCGTCCATTTATTTATCTCAAATCACATACTCCTCCTGTTCTTGCCAAGCCAGAACTTTAGTTTGTCAGTGAAGAAATATGTTCCTTTCAACTATTTGCTTATGGTTTTCTGTGACCTGCATTCTTTATCTACCACTTTTTTATTTGACCCTTTTATCTCCAAACATCCAAGTTCTAAACAGATGTTTCATTTATGTCCAAAGTGGTTGTCTGTGATATTGAGCTTCAAGTAGAGGATAGAGATCCATGTTTGGGGAGAATTCACGCCTCGGTTGTGAGATTGATTCATTTGCTGAACCTCTTAATTTTCTTAATCTGATTTAATTAATTTCCTCCGTCTGGGAGGTGGTGCCCCTTTTAATGAGTGTGATTTAAAATTTCTAGAGTAGTTATTCACACCATTATATATATATATATACATATACACACAGACACAAGCTTCCGACACCAATTCCATCAATGAAGACTCATTTGGACTTGACCAATGAGGACTCGTTATGAACGTGCACCTCATGAATATTCATATCTTACCCAGAAAATAAAGCTGCTCCCTGCTCATCATCAGGACTTTCTCTCAGTAAAAGGCGCCGCACACGGTCATTTATTCTGGAATATGCGACTCATTAAAAAAACTTGCCTCCACATTATTCTCCTGGAATTATTAATTAAGACGTTCTGTCAGGAAATGAGTTATTGTCTTGTTTTTTTTCCACACAAAAACCACACAGTGCCTCAAAATACGGATATTATTTGGGCGTATAGTACTCTATTTTATGCAAAGCTCACAACTGATATTCGTATTTTGGGGGGAAAAAAAAGAAACATTCAGCCGTTTCCAACGAAATCTTGATTACAAAAAATAAGAAAACAAATGAAAACGGGGCTGATAGAAAGGGCCAAAGGGGCAGGTGCTCGAGGCCCCCCGCCCCTTCCTCTACACGTGCAACACGCAATCTGTTTTGTTTCCCAAACGGCCGCATGTTTTCCGTTTAAAACCCCCGATAAGCAGGCACCCAGTTGAGACGACGCGCGGCCAGGCCCCCGGGCGTGGGAACCCGCAGCTGCTCGGCGTCCGCGTGCGGCGCTTTGCACGCGGGGCTTTGGGGGCCGCGCCTCAAGGTCTCCGCTCGTCGCCGTATAAAAGCGGCTTTGGAGCCCGGGACGCACGTACGAGGTGTTTCTGACCGAGCATGAACAACGTGCAGGTGGTGTTCCTCATGGCCGTCGGCCTCTCTGCTGGTGAGTAGCAGATGATGTACAGTATGTGTTTATTAGTATTATTATAGTTCATGTTCATCTCATATGTGTCCTGTCTTGTCGTCGTCTTTCCGTTTCTCAGAGTGCGGCACTATTTAACAACTTGTTGTTCACAACGACTCATCCCGGTCGTATTTCCTGCTCGAAAGCAGATTTTGTTTCATGTTATGTCGTCATAAAGGTTCAGGGTGAGGAGTCACCACATAACGTTATACATGTTATATACGGACACATTATACACATCATACAAATTATACACATTATACAAATTATACACATCATACACATCACACACATTATGCACATTATACACAATATACACATCATACAAATTATACACATTATACAAATTATACACATCATACACATCCACCTTCTTCAAAGACAATGGGCTTTTGTGATATAACTAAAAAACTCTCAAACACTTTGTTTTCCTGCAGAGACATACAATGTTTAAATGTTTGTGTGTGTGTGTGTGTTCATGTGTGTTCATGTGTGTGTGTGTGTGTGTGTTCGTGTGTGTGCATGTGTGTGTGTTCATGTGTGTGCGTGTGTGTTCATGTGTGTGTGTGTGTTCATGTGTGTTCATGTGTGTTCATGTGTGTGTGTGTGTGCATGTGTGTGTGTGTGTGTGTGTGTGCATGTGTGTGTGTGTGTGTGTGTTCATGTGTGTTCATGTGCGTGTGTGTGTGCATGTGTGTGTGTGTGTGTGTGTGTGTGTGTTTGTGTGTGTGTGTGTGTTTGTGTGTGTGTTCATGTGTGTGCATGTGTGTGTGTGTGTGTGTGTTTGTGTGTTCATGTGTGTGCATGTGTGTGTGTGTGTGTGTGTTCATGTGTGTGCATGTGTGTGTGTGTTTGTGTGTGTGTGTTCATGTGTGTGCATGTGTGTGTGTGTGTGTGTGTTTGTGTGTGTGTGTTCATGTGTGTGCATGTGTGTGTGTGTGTGTGTTTGTGTGTGTGTGTTCATGTGTGTGCGCTCCAGGCCAGGCGTCGGACAACTGGGCGCTGCATCAGTTCAGGGCCATGATCCTGTGCATGATGCCAGACAGCTGGCCCATCTTTGACTACGCTGACTACGGCTGCCACTGTGGGAAGGGTGGAGGAGGGACCCCGGTGGACGACCTGGACAGGTGGTGCGCTACTACAACTACAACATGACACTACTACTATTACTACACGACACCTACTACTATTAGTACACGACACTACTACTATGACTATGCGACGCCTACTACTATTACTACACGACACTACTACTATTACTACACCACACTACCACAACTACTACACGACACCACTATTACTAATATTTATGCTCAAATGGGGTTTCCTCCATCTAACGTCAGTAAGGACCCCCACCCAAAGCATGCACACATCATGGTCTGAGCAGCGATGGACACTCGTCACCAGGTCCCCGGGGGCGTCATTGAATGCTGCCCACTGCTCCTGGCTCCCCCCCGGAGGAAGGACAAGCCAGGATGGGTCAAATGCAGAGGCCTCCACCCCAAAAAAGCATGTGTGTGTGCATGTGTTGTAGTGGCGTGTGACGAATAAACATTCTTCTTCTACCACTACCACTACTATGCTACTGCGGGAAGGTCTGCTACCCGTGGACTGGTCCCATAGCACTAACTCAAGGCTTTACCACTACTAATGATGATGATCATCACAATAATAATAACAACAACAATAATGATCATCATCATCACAATAATAATAATACATTTAATAGATGATCTTTTTTGTCCCGCCTTTAATCAGCTCATTTACCAATTTACGTTAACATGTCATTTCTTAAATGATCGAAAATGTGTTTTTCTATTATTTTGGGTGCAGATGCTGCCAGGTGCATGACCAGTGCTACAAAGATGCCATCAAGCATCCAGACTGCTGGCCGCTCTTCGACCATCCCTACGCAGAGATCTACTACTACTCTTGTGATAAGCTCAACCGCAAAGTCACCTGCAAGAGTGGGTACAGGGAGCACACTGCGCTTAGTGCTTCATTGTTTCAAACAACCTTGGACAGCTCTTGGCGATCCTGTGTACAATTATTATCATATGTTTATTATCATGTATATGTGTTACATATAATTGCTTATGATATTATATCACATTTTAAATAAAATATCATATCCTAGTTTATTATATCATATCAAAATAACATATCATATCGTTGTTAATCATATCCTAGTTTATTATATCATATTATAAATAACACATCATATCCTAGTTTATTATATCATATCATAAATAACATCATATCCTAGTTTTTTGTATCATAAATAACATAGCATATCCTAGTTAATTATATCATATCAAAATAACCTATCATATCCAAGTTGATCATATCCTAGTTTATTATATCAGATCATAAATAACAAATCATATCCAAAATTTTTACATCATATCATAAATAACACATCATATCCTAGTTTATTTTATCATATCATAAATAACAAATCATATCCTAGTTGATCATATCCGAGTGTATTATATTATATCATAAATAACATATCATACTTAACATCATATCCTAGTTTATCATATCCCAGTTTCTTATATCATAAATCATATAATATTTTCTTCATCGATCAAATCCTACTATATCAAACTCTAGTTTATCATAACATAATACTCATATGTCATATCCTAATTGATCATAAATCATAACATAGGAGAGACTAGGGCAGCATAACAGGGCATTTTTGCACAGCGTGGCATACTCTCGGACAGTGAAGTCAGTAACTATAATAAAGTTTGACGTTTAAGTTTCGATGCTTTGGTTTGATGGAGACCACGCGTTCCGTCTTGTTTCCGTCCCTCAGATGACAACGACCCGTGTGAGATGTTCATCTGTGAGTGCGACCGGAGCGCTGCGCAGTGCTTCGCCCGCTCGCACTGGAACCCTGAGCACGAGCACCTTCCAAGCGAGCACTGCAACAGGAAGTCACCATCCCGCCCAATTCACTCTTAAGTCTCCCAACACCTTATTGGAATGCTGGGATGTAAACAAAATAAATACTAAATTGTACTTTAAATGATGTTTCCTACACAAATCAAATGTTTATTATGATGAATTGTGCATCTCTGAAACGACCCACCATGAATACAAAGGATTTATTTGTACTCGTTTTTCCTGGAGCGTGACTTTCTCAGCGACAAAATACCCAATTCGTTTACTATAGTAATCCTACATTGTTTTTTTATATTTAAATAAAAGAAATAGAGGATCATGTTCAAGCAGGGGTTTTGAACTGGTGTCCCTCTGGTGGTCAGGGAAGGTGTTGCAGGCCATGGTTTGCCACGCGTAAAGTACAGTGGTACTTTGACTTACGAGTTTAATTCATTCCGTGACAGAGCTCGTAATTCAATCTGCTCTTATAGCAATTCAATTCTCAATTGAAATTAATTGAAATGCCATTAATCCGTTCCAGCCCCCAAAAAAAACCACCCAAATTTTTTTTGTTACAGAAACAGAAAGAAAGAAACAGAAAGAGTCTTTATTTGTCACACAACACACCACACTACAACACATGCTTGCACACACACACACACATGCACATGCTTTGATGGTGGCTGGTGAAATGGTTCCTCTGCATTTAACCATCCTGGCTTGTCCTTCCTCCGGGGCCACAGCCAGGAGCAGTGGGCAGCGTACGTGGACGCGCCCGGGGACCAGGTGATAAGTGTCCATCGCTGTCAGACCATGATGGTGCATGTTTTTGAGGGGGGTCCTTACTGACGTGAGGTGGAGGAAACCCCATGTGAGCACGGGGAGAACATGCAAACTCCACACAGAAAGGCTCCTATTTGGGAGATAACCCACCGGAGCACGGTGCCAACAGCGCCCCAGGCGGGAATCGAACCCAGGACCTTCTTGCTGTGAGGCAGCAGTGCAATGCACTTGAACGTTGAAGAGAATGGCACATGTTTTTCTATGATTCCCTGCTTTAATTCAATGGACATCATCTAACTTCTTCTTCTCAGCACTGACTTTCTCAGGACCCATGGTTAGAGAAAAAGAAATTGGGCAAAATAACTGCACAATAAAGCACAAAACACAAAAGAGATGCTTCCACGCTCAGGTCACCACGTGAAGTGAAGGAGTGAGCTGTGGATTCACTGGCCACGCCCACCAGCGGCGGCACCTGAAGCTCGCTCCTCCTCACTCACATTTTTGCAAATCAATACAAAAAATCGACGGAACGACGCCTCGTAACTGGGAAAACTC
Organism: Zeus faber; assembly: GCF_960531495.2. Lineage (NCBI taxonomy): Eukaryota > Metazoa > Chordata > Actinopteri > Zeiformes > Zeidae > Zeus > Zeus faber. The sequence goes on along the minus strand of NC_137204.1, from coordinate 27,952,579 downwards.
GTATGTTAGTGCGCTCGGAAATCAAGGTGCCGCTGTAGTTTCAGTGCCAGAAGTGATGAAAATATAATTTGAGGATCATATTTATCATGATATGATATATTCAAAGTGACATTAATATTTACCAAGACGCCTGTGAAGAGAGTCACCAGGCTGCTTGGTTAACAGGCGTCACGGTGCAGCACCATGGTGTTTATATCTGTGTAGACTGTAATACTGTAGTAGAAAACACTGCTCTGTAGATAAATAGATAGATGAATGGATAGATAGATGGATAGATAGATAGATAGATAGAGAGATAGATGGATAGACAGACAGATAGATAGATAGATAGATAGATAGAGAGATAGATAGATAGACAGACAGATAGATAGATAGACAGACAGATAAATGGATAGACAGATAGATAGATAGATAGACAGACAGATAGATAGACAGACAGATAAATGGATAGACAGATAGATAGATAGATAGACAGACAGATAGATAGATAGACAGACAGATAAATGGATAGACATAGATAGATAGATAGACAGACAGATAGATAGATAGACAGACAGATAAATGGATAGACAGATAGATAGATAGACAGATAGATAGATAGACAGATAGACAGATAGATAGATAGATAGATAGATGGATAGATAGACAGATAGATAGATAGATAGATAGATAGATAGATAGATAGATAGATAGATAGACAGATAGATAGATAGATAGATAGATGGATAGATAGACAGATAGATAGATAGATAGATAGACAGATAGAAAGATAGATAGATAGATAGATAGACAGATAGATAGATAGATAGATAGATAGATAGATAGATAGATAGATAGATAGATAGATAGATAGACAGATAGATAGATAGATAGATAGATAGATAGATAGATAGATAGATAGATAGATAGATAGATAGATAGATAGATAGACAGATAGATAGATAGATAGATAGATAGATAGATAGATAGATAGATAGATAGACAGATAGACAGATAGATAGATAGATAGATAGATAGATAGATAGACAGATAGACAGATAGACAGATAGATAGATAGATAGATAGATAGATGGATAGATAGACAGATAGATAGATAGGCATGATTCATTTATTCAAGTTTCAAAGTAAAAGCTTTGTTTTCACAAACGTGAGTTTTGCAGACTTTTACCTTTGAACCCCGCCTCCCCACATAATGAACAGGTTTATTTCCTGTCCCGGCGGGGTCTGTTACTGCAGCCGGACGGAGTGTCTTCTTTCCACTTCCTGTGCCATTCTCCGTTCGGGGTGAAGACAAGACAACAAAAGGGCCTTTGTTCCCACGGCAACAACAGTGCTCTCTCTGCTCTGTGTTGTGCTTTTGAGCGGAAACAGCTTCAAAGGCGAAGGGAAGACATGATAAGCCTCCAAAACATGTCGGGACAACCCCAAGCCACGCTTTACTTCAGAGCGCTCCCCTTGTTTAGATTCAGACACATTTCAATTTTGGATGGGGGTCAGGGTCAGTGTCAGGGTTAGGGTCAGTGTCAGTGTCTTAGGGTCAAGGTCAGGGTTAGGGTTAGGGTCAGTGTCAGGGTTAGGGTCAGTGTCAGGGTTAGGGTCAGTGTCAGTGTCTTAGGGTCAAGGTCAGGGTTAGGGTTAGGGTCAGTGTCAGGGTTAGGGTCAGTGTCAGGGTCAGTGTCAGTGTCTTAGGGTCAAGGTCAGGGTTAGGGTCAGGGTCAGTGTCAGTGTATGGGTCTTAGGGTCAGGGTTAGGATCAGGGTCAGGGTCAGGGTTAGGGTCAGGGTTTGGGTCAGGGTCAGCTTTAGGGTCAGGGTCAGGGTTAGGGTCAACCGAACCCTTTTTCTGGGCAAAAGGCTGAGATTCTGCTTCTCCATCTGCACGTAAGCGAACGTACACGGGTGTGGTTCGGTAGACGTCACGTAAAGCGTTTACGTGTCCACTGGGGGGCAGTGTCACATTTAAGGAACCGCAACATACAGAAAACTGAGAAGAAATTATTTTTTTGTTGTTGTCTTTTCCCAACTTAATTTGAAAACTTAAGACCCAAATATATGGATGTGTAAATAATAATCCGCATAGATCCACATAGTTAGCCACATAGTTGAAAATATACTACGTGGAAAAACATAAAAAAAGTGACCTACCACAAACTATGTTGAAAAATGTCTAAATATACTATGCCAAAAATCATCGATAAACAACATATATACTATGTTGAAAAAGTTCAAAATATACTATGCCGAAAAACAGACATACTATACTTCATTGAAAAGTTCAAAATATGCTAGGTGGAAAAACGTCCAAAAACACTAACTTTACTATGTCGAAAATGGTCAAAATATGCTATGTGAAAAATATCCAAAAACAGCAGACGTCGATGTATACTATTTTGAAAAAGTTCAGAATATACTACATGGAAAAATATCCAAAAAAAACATACTGCACTGTGTCGAAATCCTAAGCAAAATCCTGGAACGAGTTGCTGCCCAACTCCAACAGCACATGTCCAACCATGAGCTTCACAAACCCTTTCAATCCGGATTCAGAACCCGCCACCACACAGAGAGCGCCCTCATTAAAATCGCCAACGACCTCCTCATTGCTGCTGACGCAGGCTCCATCAGTTTCCTCGTCCTCCTCGACCTCTCAGCTGCCTCCGACACAGTCTCCCGCACTATTCTGCTCAACCGTTTCCCTGGCTTCCTTGGCCTCTCCGGTGCTGCACTCTCCCGATTCCAATCCTATCTCACCAACAGGAAGCAGTTTGTCTCCGTTGGAGACTCCTGCTCCTCCCACGGCCCGCTTGACCGAGGCGTGCCTCAAGGCTCTGTGCTGGGGCCCCTCCTCTTCACCACTGACACGCTCCCCCTTGGTCAGATCGTACGCCGCCACAGTCTATGCTTCCACCGCTTACGCCGATGACACCCAGCTGCACCTCAGCACAAAACCATCCTCCCACCTCCCCCCACAGTCTCTTCTTAGCTGCCTCCACGACATTAAAATCTGGACGTCTTCAAATCTGCTCAAACTCAACATGGAGTCCTGTCCGGGGTTCCAAGCAAAGCCCTGGACAGGCTCCAGTTTGTTCAAAACTCTGCTGCCAGAGTCCTCACCCGCACCAAGCCCCGGCAGCACATCACCCCCACCCTCATCCACCTCCACTGGCTCCCTGTCAAATCCCGTATCTCCTATAAAACCCTACTTTTATCCTACAAGTGGCACGGTGGCGCAGTGCATTGCACTGCTGCCTCACAGCAAGAAGGTCCTGGGTTTGATTCCCGCCTGGGGCGCTGTTGGCACCGTGCTCCGGTGGGTTATCTCCCAAACAGGAGCCTTTCTGTGGAGTTTGCATGTTCTCCCCGTGCTCACATGGGGTTTCCTCCACCTCACGTCAGTAAGGACCCCCCTCAAAAACATGCACCATCATGGTCTGACCAGCAATGGACATTTATCACCTGGTCCCCGGGCGCGTCCACGTACGCTGCCCACTGCTCCTGGCTGTGGCCCCGGAGGAAGGACAAGCCAGGATGGTTCAATGCAGAGGAGCCATTTCACCGGCACCATCAAAGCATGTGTGTGTGTGTGTGTGTGCAAGCATGTGTTGTAGTGTGGTGTGTTGCGTGACTAATAAAGACTCTTTCTTCTTTCTTTTTCTACAAATCCCTCCGCGCCCTCGCCTCGCAGTACCTTACTGACCTCCTCCACCCCTACGCCCCACAGTACCTTACTGACCTCCTCCACCCCTACACCCCGCAGTACCTTACTGACCTCCTCCACCCCTACACCCCGCAGTACCTTACCGATCTCCTCCACCCCTATGCCCCGCAGTACCTTACTGACCTCCTCCACTCCTACACCCCGCAGTACCTTACTGACCTCCTCCACTCCTACACCCCGCAGTACCTTACTGACCTCCTCCACCCCTACACCCCACAGTACCTTACTGACCTCCTCCACTCCTACACCCCGCAGTACCTTACTGACCTCCTCCACCCCTACGCCCCACAGTACCTTATTGACCTCCTCCACTCCTACAACCCGCAGTACCTTACTGACCTCCTCCACTCCTACACCCCGCAGTACCTTACTGACCTCCTCCACCCCTACACCCCGCAGTACCTTACTGACCTCCTCCACCCCTACACCCCATCCCGGAAGCTGCGGTCCTCGGACACGGGTCTGCTCTCCGCCCTCCGCATTAGGCTTCTAACCTTTGGGGACCTTCAGTGTGGCGGCCCCCACCCTCTGGGACTCTCTCCCCACTGACATTGGGAGTGCTCCATCCCTGGCCTCCTTCAAAAGCCTGCTCAAGAACTCCCCCTTCAACGAGGACGAGTGCCCCTGACCCTTGTTGTTTTCTTTTTCTGTTATTTATCTTTTTTGATTTTCTACCCTGTCTTGTTTGCTTTTGTTTTTTTTGTTTTAGCATCGAAAGGTGTCCTTGAGTTCCTGAAAGGCGCTGTATAAATCCCAGTTATTATTATTATTATTATTATTATTATTATTATTATTATTATTATTATTATTATTATTATTATTATTATTATTATCATTATTATTAATAATAATAATAATAAAATTGTCAAAAATATAATATGACAAAATACATCCAAAAACGACATATGCTAGGTCGAAAATGTCAAAATATACCACGCCCAAAAACGCTATACTATATTGCCGAAAAACATTGAATGACATACTATACGTTGTCGAAATGTTCAAAATATACTTCGTGGAAAAACGTCCAAAAGCGACATATTTATGTGCAGATTGTTCAGAACTTTAATAAGTGCTGTTTCTGTGCTATGGTGAGGTCGAAAGCCAGATTGATAAGTGTCTAAGAGGCTGTTTGAGGTTAGATGGTTGTTAAGCTGAAGGTAAACTGCTTTTCAAGTATTTCGCTGAGGAGCGGCAGGTTGGAAATGGGCTGGTAGTTGGCAATAACTGTTGCATGGAGATTGCTCTTCTTCAGGAGTGGTTTAATGACAGCTGTTTTAAATGCTGCAGGGAATATACCTGATTGAAGAGAGCCGTTTAAAATGTTTAATACCTCATGTGCTAGGCAGTTAGAAACAGTTTTAAAAAATGTGGTAGGGAGGGTGTCCAGGCGGCAGGTGGAGGACCTGAGCTGACCAACGATATCGTCCAGTCTTTTTATGTCTCAGGGGGCGAAGTGAGACATGGCAGCAGTCATATCACTGGAGAACTGGAGGGAAGGTTCATTTCTGGATGTTGAGGCACTAATATTCTGTCTGATAGCTATCCTTTTGTTACTGAAGAATGTAGCAAACTCCTCACATTTTTCAGTGGAGAGCATCTCTGACGGGGTTGTAGATGGTGGATTAATAAGTCGATCAACGGTGGAGAAGAGCACTTTACTATTGTTGATATTTTCATTAATGATTTTAGAGAAGACGGTCTGGCCTGTTTAATTTCTATATTGTATTGATTGCGTCTATCCTTGTAAATTTCATGATGAACCTGAAGTTTTGTCCTCCTGCATTTTTGTTCTGCCTGGTGACACTCTCTCTTAAGCTGCCTAAAAAAACGCTTCATTTCTTCAGGGGGCTTTTTGTTTCTCTCTGATTTGAGTTTTGACAAATGCAATGTTATCAATGATATTATGGAGTTGAAGTTGTTCATAGGATCCTCAGTTGATGATGCCATGAACAGCGGTAACTCATTTACAATTCAAAAGGTTTCAATGGTATTATTGTTAATGATACATTTTTTTAATTGTTCGGGAACCCCTCTGGTAAAGTTTAATTTAGGAGGATTTAGATGTAGATTTAATACAACACAGACAATTAATAATATTATATAATTAAAGAACCCAGAATCGCGATTGTGGCGCCGACCCTTGCGGCCGCCTGCGCGAGCACCGCGTGTCGATTACGCATATTTGAGTATTATTCGAGCTTATAGAGCTTGTGCGTAATCACCGGGTGTCATGACATTTCACTGCATATATGTACGACTGTATGTGTATGTATGTGACAAATAATCTCTTGAACTTGAACCTGAACTTGAACTTATAATATATAATTAAAATATACAATGCCGAAAAACATGCCGAAAAGCACCATACTATATACTAGGTCGAAAATTTTCTAAATATACTACGCCCAAAAATGCCATACTATAATATGCCACAAAACATTGAAAAGTGACATACTGTGCTATATTCCCAAATATAATTCCCAGTCCCAAACTGCGCCCTGGCACTGAGCTAGAACCACATTTCCTTATGTATTTCTTTCAGTTTTGACCATTTTATTTCCCCATGATTTTGGTCTTTTTTGCCTTTTACGTCTTCTCCAAAACACCTTAAATTGCCCTATCACGTATGACACGTGCCGTGCAAGGGAACGTGACTTGGCTTGATGGGAAATACCACACAGTGCATTTCCCCCAAGGAAGGAAGAAGAAACCTGTCTGTGTTTTGACATAGTATATTTTGAACTTTTTCAACATAGAAGAGTATGTCTGTTTTTTGACATAGTATATTTTGAACTTTTTCAACATAGTAGAGTATGTCTGTGTTTTGACATAGTATATGTTGAACTTTTTCAACATAGTAGAGTATTTCTGTGTTTTGACATAGTATATTTAGTCGTCGGTTGGACTCGTTTTCATTGCGGTTTGTTCTCGTTTCCTCGGGGGCTGATTTCCTCGGGGGAAATGCACTGTGTGGTATTTCCCATCAAGCCAAGTCACGTTCCCTTGCACGGCACGTGTCATACGTGATAGGGCAATTTAAGGTGTTTTGGAGAAGACATAAAAGGAAAAAAACACCAAAATCATGGGGAAATAAAATGGTCAAAACTGAAAGAAATACATAAGGAAATGTGGTTCTAGCTCAGTGCTTGCACTGCGGCTTCCCATAGTATAGTATGACATTTTTGGACGTAGTATATTTAGAACATTTTTTACCTAGTATATAGTATGGTGCCTTTCGACATGTTTTTCGGCATTGTGTATTTTGAACTTTTTCTACAAAGTATCGTATGTCGCTTTTGGACCTTTTTCCATGTAGTATATTTTGAACATTTCGACATCGTATAGTATGTCATTCAATGTTTTTCGGCAATATAGTATAGCGTTTTTGGGCGTGGTATATTTTTACATTTTCGACCTAGCATATGTCGTTTTTGGATGTATTTTGTCATATTATATTTTTGACAATTTTATTATTATTATTATTATTATTATTATTATTATTATTATTAATAATAATAATAATAATAATAATAATAATAACTGGGATTTATACAGCGCCTTTCAGGAACTCAAGGACACCCTTCGATGCTAAAACAAAAAAAACAAAAGCAAACAAGACAGGGTAGAAAATCAAAAAAGATAAATAACAGAAAAAGAAAACAACAAGGGTCAGGGGCACTCGTCCTCGTTGAAGGGGGAGGTCTTGAGCAGGCTTTTGAAGGAGGCCAGGGATGGAGCACTCCCAATGTCAGTGGGGAGAGAGTCCCAGAGGGTGGGGGCCGCCACACTGAAGGTCCCCAAAGGTTAGAAGCCTAATGCGGAGGGCGGAGAGCAGACCCGTGTCCGAGGACCGCCGCTTCCGGGACGGGGTGTAGGGGTGGAGGAGGTCAGTATGGTACTGCGGGGTGTAGGGGTGGAGGAGGTCAGTAAAGTACTGCGGGGCATTGGGGTGGAGGAGATCGGTAAGGTACTGCAGGGTGTAGGGGTGGAGGAGGTCAGTAAGGTACTGCGGGGTGTAGGGGTGGAGGAGGTCAGTAAGGTACTGCGGGGTGTAGGGGTGGAGGAGGTCAGTAAGGTACTGCGGGGTCTAGGGGTGGAGGAGGTCAGTAAGGTACTGCGGGGTGTAGGGGTGGAGGAGGTCAGTAAGGTACTGCGGGGCATAGGGGTGGAGGAGGTCAGTAAGGTACTGCGAGGCGAGGGCGCGTAGGGATTTGTAGGATAAAAGTAGGGTTTTATAGGAGATACGGGATTTGACAGGCAGCCAGTGGAGGTGGATGAGGGTGGGGGTGATGTGCTGCCGGGGCTTGGTGCGGGTGAGGACTCTCCAAACTGCGCCCTGTCGCAAATGCGTCACCGTAGCATACAGTGGCCTGTTGGGTTCAAATTAACAACGTTCTCGATGGGAAGCCGCAGTGCAAGCACTGAGCTACAACCACATTTCCTTATGTATTTCTTTCAGTTTTGACCATTTTATTTCCCCATGATTTTGGTCTTTTTTGCCTTTTACGTCTTCTCCAAAACACCTTAAATTGCCCTATCACGTATGACACGTGCCGTGCAAGGGAACGTGACTTGGCTTGATGGGAAATACCACACAGTGCATTTCCCCCAAGGAAGGAGGAAGAAACCTGTCTGTGTTTTGACATAGTATATTTTGAACTTTTTCAACATAGTAGAGTATGTCTGTTTTTTGACAGACGGTTGGACTTGTTTTCATTGGGGTTAATTCTTGATTCCTCGGGGGAAATGCACTGTGTGGTATTTCCCATCAAGCCAAGTCACGTTCCCTTGCACGGCACGTGTCATACGTGATAGGGCAATTTGAGGTGTTTTGGAGAAGACATAAATGGCAAAAAAGACCAAAATCATGGGGAAAAAAAATGGTCAAAACTGAAAGAAATACATAAGGAAATGTGGTTGTAGCTCAGTGCTTGCACTGCGGCTTCCCATCGAGATCGTTGTTATTTGGACCCAACAGGCCACTGTATGCTACGGTGACGCATTTGCGACAGGGCGCAGTTTGGGACTGGGAATTATATTTGGGAATATAGCACAGTATGTCACTTTTCAATGTTTTCTGGCATAGTATAGTATGGCATTTTTGGACGTAGTATATTTAGAACATTTTTGACCTAGTATATAGTATGGTGTTTTTCGACATGTTTTTCGGCATTGTATATTTTGAACTTTTGCTACAAAGTATCGTATGTCGCTTTGTGACGTTTTTCCACGAAGTATATTTTGAACATTTCGACATCGTATAGTATGTCATTCGATGTTTTTCGGCAATATAGTATAGCGTTTTTGGGCGTGGTATATTTTGACATTTTCGACATAGTACACATTGACATCTTCTGTGTTTGGATGTTTTGTCCACATAGTATATTTTGAACTTTTTCAACATAGTAGAGTATTTCTGTGTTTTGACATAGTATATGTTGAACTTTTTCAACATAGTAGAGTATTTCTGTGTTTTGACATAGTATACTTAGTCGTCGGTTGGACTCGTTTTCATTGCGGTTTGTTCTTGTTTCCTTGGGGGCTGATTTCCTCGGGGGAAATGCACTGTGTGGTATTTCCCATCAAGCCAAGTCACGTTCCCTTGCACGGCACGTGTCATACGTGATAGGGCAATTTAAGGTGATTTGGAGAAGACATAAAAGGCAAAAAATGGTCAAAACGACATTAATAATACATCAGAAATGTCGTTAATTCCTGTTGGGTTCAAATTAACATTGTTCTTGATGGGAAGCTGCGGTGCCAACCACTGAGCTAGAACCACATTTCCATATGTATTTTTTTGGCTTGAGGAAATCAGCCCCCGGGGCAAACGACAACAAACCCCAGAGAAAACGAGTCCAACCGACGGCGCAGCTCTCCTTTTGTTTACTCACTGCGACCCTTCTGCCATCCCAGGACGACTCCGCCCTTGCATGTCAACACAAGCCCACAGAGTGCCGGTGTGGTGCAGAGCTATTTGCCGTAACAACCATGGACACGTTGCCCCGGAGCACTGACTCAGCACACTTGGCACGACGGATTGAAACAGGGTGAGGCGTGTTGGGCAACAGGCACCAGGTACCCTCCACCCCCCTCCACCTGGAGCGGCCCCGACGGAGCTCCGCCATCTGGAATGCCTGCATGACACGGTTTGGAGATGACTCGGGGAGATGGCTCCTCTGACCTAGACTTTTTTGGGGTCATTTTTGAATAATTGGGTGATTTGCTTTCACTGTACCGCTGTTTAATACGTCCGATTCGATCCGATCAGGACGTGTATATTGGACTCCGAAAGCACTATGTCGTTTGGTATGCGCACCTTTTTGTTTCTCGACGTGACGACAAAAGCAGGCTGGATTTTGTGAAAGTCTTTTGAATGCTGACGCCAATGAATGCTGAACAAACCGTGACTTGAATTACAACATTCTTTGCGTTTATTTCAAACATTCCCACGTCAAGCAAAGAAGACCTTGCCGTCTGATTTACAATAGCAACAGACACACGAAACAAAACCCTGTCTACAAACGGCGTGTTCTACACAGCAGATGACAACGTACCGCATAAACACAGTGCAATGTTTTTAGGCGACATTTCGCATTTTGAGATAGTTTACCTCTGTGCGGTGATAAATACACTCACATTCCATTCACATCACATTCCATTCCACTTCCATTCGTCTTCTGGACTATACGTCCATTGATTGTTGACCTGTACCCCCAGCTGTGCACGGTAACAAACCTATCAATACCTACCAGACCTATCAGTACACTTTGGCTTCATCTTGGTTCTGAAGAGAGTCACTTAGTCACTCCAGGGCTCCGGAGACTGGAGCTAGCCGACAGGAATTGGCCGAAAATAATCATATACTGTTAGTTCATTGTCCCTTTTAGTGGAAAAGGAAGTGGTTCTCCCTCCTGAGCCCCAGTTTACACCGGGCAAACCGCTCCAGTGCATGTTGCCATAGCTCTTCACATTGGGGTCCGAGCCGGCGACGTGACGCCCGGCATCGTGACGGGAAGCCGCGCCGTCGTCCGCCTCCACGCACAGTCTGTAGTTCTGTCCTCTGTTGTCATCCCAGCGGGTCGCCGCCGCTGGGCTGGGCCTGAAGGCCACGCAGAACTCCATGCGCTCGTTGGGGTCGAGGTTCCGGGGCAAGGCCGCCTTGAAGGCGAACACGTCTGTGCCGTCGCCCCGACGCTGCGGGGGGAGGGCGGCGCAGGCCACGTCCCGGCGGCTCCTCCATGAGTCGAAGGTGATCCGCACGAGCGCCGCCTGTTTCTCGAAGCCCAGGTTGAGGACGCGCACGGTGCCGCTCAGGGAGCGCTCCGTCACGCTGCAGCTCTCCAGCTGGACCTGCGTCTCCTTCAGGCGTGACAGGAACGCCTGGGAGTCCGGCACGGGCTGGGGGAAGCCCAGCCTGAGCTTGTACCGCGGCCACATTGTCTGAGCTGGCTGCCGGACCGACATCCCCGCCGCGGGGGGATTTGCAGCTGTCGCGTGATGAGGAGGGAGAGGAGACGCCGGCGGCGAGGGTTCCGGGACAAACAGGCGCACGGCGGTGAGCGCCAAGCCCTTGGCGTCGGCAAAAACCACGCGCTTCTTGTTCAGACTGCTGCCATCCCGGCGGAAGCAGCTCCGGGGAGTGTCAGAGGGCTCGAGGGAAGAGTAGGGTGATGAAGATGAGGAGGAGCAAGAGGAGGCTGTAGATAACCTCTGCTGGGAGTAGAGGGCGGTTCTTTGCAGACAGTCTTTGGCTTCCCTCAGGGACTTGGTGGACTTGAGACGAGCGACGGTCATCATCTGGTACAGGGGCTGAGCCTGGTCCAGGCACAGATGCATGGCCAGGTCAACGGGCATCACGGGAGGCTGAAGTTGACCGCCCCATACATGGAGAACTCTGAGGAGGAACACCCAAGATAAGATGAAAGTTATGAAACAAACTTTTGAAATCTTTCTTTCGCATCAAATTTTAAAATAAAAATGCAATCAATTATTCAAACCGTGTGACTCCTAAAAATACAATGAGATAAGATAATGCTTTATTAATATATTTAAAATTTGGGTGTTGAGAGCGGCAGTAATCGACAGAACAGTAATTAAATATATTGTCACATCTATAAACAGAAGTTAAGACGATGCTACGTAACTATGTCAACTGTGTTCACTATATTCACTACATCAATGAGCAGGGATAGGATCAAAAAAGGGGGAAAACAATATACCAAAAATATATCAAAGGAAAATGATTATTATTATTATTATTATTATTATTATTATTATTATTAATAATAATAATAATAATAATAATAGAAAAGCAATTTATTATCATGTATTATAATGTATTATTATAATGCAATAATAATAATAATAATAATAATGATAATAATAATAATAATTATTATTATTATTATTATTATTATTATATACATGATAATAATACATTATAATACATGATAATAAATTGCTTTCTAAGTTAAAGCACTTTGAGCACCTATATAAATATTATAATTATAATTATTATAATAATAACTACAGAATAATTATGGAATAAATGCATATGGCGCAACTTTGATGAGGGACACTTCTGCATAATGCTAATGCACATTCATGTCAAAGCTTACTGATGATTGCCAAATCGTCTGTAAACATCTGATATGTAGTATAA
>NC_137204.1:27897694-27927694 GCF_960531495.2 Zeus faber | reverse complement strand
ACTTAACAATCTATAACATTAAACCTAAACTTAACCATCTATAACATTAAACCTAAACTTAACAATCTATAACATTATACCTAAACTTAACAATCTATAACATTATACCTAAACTAAACAATCTATAACATTATACCTAAACTGAACCATCTATAACATTAAACCTAAACTTAACCATCTATAACATTATACCTAAACTTAACAATCTATAACATTATACCTAAACTTAACCATCTATAACATTATACCTAAACTTAACAATCTATAACATTATACCTGAACTGAACCATCTATAACATTAAACCTAAACTTAACCATCTATAACATTATACCTAAACTTAACAATCTATAACATTATACCTGAACTGAACCATCTCTTATATGTACTGTAACTTAGCAGTTATATAATACAAGGTAAGGTAAACTTACCTTGTTTACAGGTAAACTTATTCTATCTCATCAGCCATGTGCGGCGATGCTGGTCTTTGATGCCTTCAAGTCAGCTTCTCCAAGCTACAAGGTAAATTATAGCTCCTCATCCTCTCCAGGACCAAAGAGAAAATTCTAGTTCCCATGCAGACCACTTTTCTCCAGCTGGACCTAACACGCCACCAGCGACTTGAAACAAGGAAGCCTTGTTCTTTTAGAGCACACATCTCGCTCCCACCGGTTATTGATTTAGATTCAGACTACTCTGAGGAAAGGCTGCTCAATTCTATCTCATCATTCTTTGGCGATTTAACTCAAGACGATTCGAAGACACACAGTGTGCTGCACCAAACCACGGCGTGTCCCTCATCAGATCTAATGGTCGCGCGCATTTTTATTTTGAAATAAAAAGAATAATGGAGGCTGTTTCTTAGATGGTCATAAGTTCTACAGCAGTCTTTTTCAACCGCTGTGCCGCCAGGTTCGGCCGGAAACCGTTTTAATTTTCCAAAAATATATAAATAATGGAAATTAGCTCTTGTGTCGCCAGATCAAAATTGCAAGGCTGCACTAATCTATCTAATTAATCAGTTCAAGCCAGAACAGCAGCTCCGTGTTCGTCAGAACAAGTTCAAATTTCAGTCTGAAAGCGAAAACCATGACGGCAGAGGCACACTTCAAAAGAAGTCGAGGTTTTTCACCAAAAAGTCGTCATGGGAACACTGTAAGAACAAACTGAGGAGGGTGATCTGGGCTCCTGTGCGCAGGCCCCCGAGGCAAACTTTGTCTTTCGCCTTTTCCTCGCTCTGAGAGCTCCCCTTGTCGGTCCAAAGGCGTCGCGTCGTGGCAGCGGGCGGACTTGAACCTCCCTCTCGGCGTCAACCTCCTTTTTTTTCTCTGCTTGTCTTTCTCTCCGGGAGCCACAATATTGGCAGCATTGCTTTGTTATATATTTTTCTCACTTTTCTGTCGACAACAATGTCAATTAATGTCATTGTGTGACACGTTGTTTGAGTTTGATACCGATGTTTTGTCTGTAAATGTATCATCGCTTTCCATTACCTTGCTGACATTTATATTTTTCCGTGCTTCATAGAAATGCACTTCACTTACAGTCGACACTCCGGTTAGTAGATACTTCAGTTGAATAAGGAATGCAGAACTTCCACTAAAATTGTCGCGTCTATTCCATGAAAACTTCACTTCTACCACTGTACTTACAGATAACTGATCAATGAGCCGAGAAAGATGTGTCAACTAAGCAAAAGGCTGCACAGCGTATGGAAAGGAAACTGTAACGGTGACCTTCTCAACAAGCACACGATCAAAGTATTGTATCGACTGCATCAACAATGAGGCAAAGACACTCGGTTCAAAACAATGAGGCGAGCAGTAACTAGAATTTAAACTGCGGTATCAACTGAGCAGCCGCTCGGGTCAGTTGTTCGAAATCGACAGGTCGTCCGAACCACAAATTCCTTCAGGTGATTGCGTGTTCTGTCTTTTTTGGTCTCCATGTAAAGCAAAGCCTTTTAACGCCGCCATTGTTGTTCTCTTTTTCCTCTTTCTTCGAAAAACAATTCTGTTTCCGGTAACTCGCTCTGGAAATAGGTGCCACGGAATCTGCGCCCCCTTGTGGCACGGAATGGCCTACAGCGACGTGGACACGTTCCTTCTTGAGTATTCTCACAACGGTCTTCTGGGACATGTACTCCGGTGGTCCTTAAATCTTACCAAACAAAACTATGTCCCCTCGGGTCTTTTGAAGTTGTCCGCCACTTTTATGAGTGATGAAAGGTTCGACTCTTTTTTGAGATTCGGCTCTCGACGAGTCACTCGGTAAAAAGAGTCGTTCCATCCGTCCCACTGAGTCGGAGTCATTAAAAAAATCACGCAATTCTGTCAAAAGGACTGTTTTTCGTGGAATGCAAAGAGAAAATCCGTCACGCTCAAAATGGATTACGCAGATGCCTCGACCTTTTCCTTTTTGCCTTGGACTTTAATCTATTACTCTGTTATTATTTTCAGTTTTTTCAGAAGATTCACTCTTTTGCAGGAGTGACTCCTTTGACAAGATTTGTTCACGCTGAACGAATCGTTTTCGAATCTTGAAAAGCACGCTTACACGTGTTTCTGACATTTTTAATGCTAAACAGGATAGTGGTGGAGCACTGTGGGATTATTTCATTGCAAATAAAAAGTGCCCCATGGCAAATCAAAGATTGGGAAATACAGGTCTCCAGGCAAAATTCAAAACTACCAATGTCCAAGCATTTTCAACGGCAGCATTCTCAGCAGAGAGGAGAAGGACGTCGCAGGAAAACTTCTCTCAAAGGGGCTTTTGCTCAACTTTGTTCTGAGGAGTGTAATCGGTTGCAGTGGAGTTTTTTCTGCCGTTCCACTTCCCTCAGAGTCAGCGCAAATGAGTCGTGCCCGGCCTGAAAGGGACGAGCTCCGCCCTCCGCCGTCTCCAGCCCAAACTGATGGCGAGCAAATTAGCTTCACTCACCGGAATGCCGAATCAAAAATTCCTCCTCACTCCCTCATTCCCTGTGATGCTGTTTGATCTCATTCTCTTGCTCTCCCCTGCCTTCGTCCTTCAGCATCCACCTCCTTCTCTCTCTCTCTCTCTCTCTCTCTCTAATTATTTTCACTTTCCCATTCCCAGAAGAAATTAATTGCACAAGTTCAGCAGTGCCCAAAATGGGCCCTTCTTTTATCTCAGGATCACATGTGAATCCTAGAAGTCTTATCCTCTTATTTTGTGTTTGCTGATGGACAGGTAATAGACTCATGGAGACGGGTGGAGGAATAAAAAAGAGGTGTCGTTTTTCCCTCTTGCAGCATCCTCAGAAGTACAAAAGTGCACGGAGGCTAATATGACGTAGTTGAGGGAGTCATTCGAGGGGTGGGGAAGACATTTCAACCTCCTCGGCTCCATCGGTGCAGGGAGTCGAGATGTAGTGAGTTGGAGAGGTGGGTTCACCGTGAAGAAGGGAAGGTTGGAGGAGGTGGGGTTAACCGTTCTGTGTGGCGATTTTCCATGGGCATCGGCCACGTAGACAAACATTCAGCATCGCATATTGACGCCTATGAAAACCAACGGACAAACGTTGAATAATGAAGAAACGCTCATATTTGTGTTATATAATACAAACACAATATAAGAACATGCAATAACATATATTTGACGATATGACCAAATCATAATCAACGTAAACTATCAAAATTTTTCATCAAAATATTAGAAGACATTCATGGAAGTCCCTATAGAGTAGTGGCGGAGTAGATGCAGAGCAGAGGGAGGTCGAGTTGAGGGTGGAGATAGCACGGTGGGAGGTAGAGTAGGGTACCTCTACCCCGTACAGGCGGGGTAGAGGTAGGCTGGACGGAGGTGGTGTCGGAGGAAGGAGTAAAGGTAGGTCGAGTAGGTTGAGGAGAAGCAAAGTTCTGGTGAAGTAAAGTCGAGGTGGAGCAGAGGAAGGGGGAGGTGGCGCAAAATAGAGGTAAAGTACGGTGGAGCAGAAGTGTCGTAGAGAAGAGGTGAAATAGAGGTGGAGAGGAAGCAGGAAGAGCAGAGGGAAATTAGGAGATAGAGTAGAGGAAGACCAGAGGTAGGGTAGTTGGGGGGTAGACGGCGAGTAAGGATAGAGGTAAAGTGCAAGTAGAGCACAGAATAATTTGAGTATCTGAAGAGCAGAGGAAGATAGCGGCTGACGAGATGCAGAGGTAGGAGTCATGCCGGATTAGCTGCAGACGAGAGGTAGAGTAGATGTAGAAGTGGAGTAGAGATAGAGTAGATGTCACGAGACTAGAGGTAGAGTAGAGTCGTTCCTCTGTTCCACGGCACCAAAAACCCGCTCACGTCCGGCTTCTGTCGTTAGTGGGAAAGGTTACAAGCGGCATCGACTCCTCCGATCCGATCGTCGGCGATGGAAACGTGACATCCCGGTGGACAGGCTCATATTGGCCCCGTTTTCGGATGTTGGTGCGTAAATAGACAGGAGTTCCCATGTGTCCTTTGATCCTTTCATATCTGATTTAGAATTCTTCATCAAAATGATGAAGTTACTGAGGTTCATTCCCGCGTGGGAACCATGAAATGTTTTTGGGTGGGGACGGCTCCGCTGGGGCCGCTTCCAAAGGCAACAAAAGAAAGGCTCCTCGTCTACTGGCAATGGAAAAGGATCAAATGCCTAACTGTATCAGGTTACCCCTGGAGTAGAGAGAGTTGATGTAGAGTAGATGTAGGTGGTGGAGTAGAGATAGAGTAGAGGTATAGCAGATGTAGAGGTAATTCAACCTTAGATAGAGTAGAGGTAGAGTGGCTGTGAAGGTGGAGCAGAGATATAGTAGATGTAGAGGTGGAGTAGAGATAGAGTAGATGTAGAGTAGATGTAGAGTAGATGTAGAGTAGAGGTTGAGTAGATGTAGGGGTAATTCAACTTGAGATAGAGTAGATGTGAAGGTAATTCAACTAGAGGTAGAGTACATATAGTGTTGGAGTAGAGGTACAGTATAGGTAGAGTAGATGTAGAGGTTGAGTAGAGATATAGTAGATGTAGAGGTGGAGTAGAGATAGAGTAGATGTAGGTGGTGGAATAAAGATAGAGTAGAGGTAGAGTAGATGTAGAGGGAATTCAACTAGAGATAGAGTAGAGGTAGAGTAGATGTGAAGGTAATTCAAGTAAAGGTAGAGTAGATGTAGTGTTGGAGTACAGATACAGTATAGGTAGAGTAGATGTAGAGGTGGAGTAGAGATATAGTAGATGTAGAGGTGGAGTAGAGATAGAGTAGACTAGATGTAGGTGGTGGCATAAAGATAGAGCAGATGTAGAGTAGATGTAGAGGTGGAGTAACGGTAGAGTAGAGGTAGAGTAGATGTAGGCGGTGGAGTAGAGGTAGAGTAGAGGTAGAGTAGATAATCAGGTAATTCAACTCGAGATAGAGTAAAGGTGGAGTAGATGTAGAGGTAATTTGACTAGAGATTGAGCATATGTAGAGTTGGAGTAGAGATAGAGTATAAATGTAGGTAGAGTAGATGTAGTGGCAGAGTAGAGGTGTAGTAGAGGTAGAGTAAACTCACATGTCCCTCTCTCTTCGACGATAGTCGAATGTTCAATTCAACACAAAAAGCTGAAATATTTATTCCAAACGATTTATTCGGTTTGTTGCCAAACTCCGGGAAGAAATTACAACAAAAACAAACACGTTGCAAGTAAACAGTCTTGATCTAGAATCATCCGGCTCTGCTCGGGGGAGGATGTAATGTCGATTTGTTCCAAAACGAAGTTGGAATATTCACCAACTGGCACAATGTTTAAAATAATAATGAAAAAAACCCATAAAAAAGTAAAAATGAAACAAATAAAAATGAATTTAATAAGAGATACATATTCATCGGGGATGGTAGCTCAGGAGGTAGAGCTGGTGGTCTAGTCATCTAAAGGTTGCTGGTTGGATCCCAGGCTCCTCCTGCTAGCATGCTGTAGTGTCCTTGAGCAAGACACTTAACCCCTCATTGCTCCTGATGACTGCGTCCGTCGGTGTTTGAATAATTGTAAGTCGCTTTGGATAAAAGCATCTGATCAATGTAATGTAATGTAATGTAATCGTGGAGGGAAATTGCAGTGTTACAGCACCTCACATGAAAATAGGGAATAATAATACAAAATATAGCTGCAGGCAGCAATACACGGGGTCCAGTACTGACACCTATTACAATTTTTGGATTTTTCAGTAGTTTCCATGGAACGTAGCATCAGGTCGTGCTGTTGCTCCTCTTTACATCTTTACATCAGCATTACCACTTACCACACGCACACACACACACACACACGCACGCACGCACACACACACACACACACACTGTGGAAAATCCAAGTGCAATTTTTCATCAAAAAAATAAATAAAAGTACAATCCCTGATGTGTCAAGATAAGTGCAAAACGCTGAGTACTCTGGTTCCTGGTGATGGAAAATTATTTGTACATTATAACTATTGGAGGTTGTAGAAGTTTGTTGAAACATGTTTCAGTTTATTGCCACTTATTACAAAATTTCCAATTCATCAGTTGAACGTCTTAGCGTGTGAACATATTTAAGTCAAACTCTTTTTTTTTTGTAAAACAGAGTGCATGGGTGATGACGAGGCAGGTCAGATAACTGTTTTACCACAGTTGTCGAGAACATCTTGACCAAACAATCAAACAAACCATTACAGTATTTATCAAGATCACACGACATGAAATGATTGTGTATAATTAAAAATGGACATATTTAGCAATTCCCCCCAAAAAAGGGAAAAGAAACAATTTAAAACTTGTATTAAATGGTCAAATAAAACAGTGTTTCTAAACATTGAGTTATTTGCAGTTATTTCACCAAAAAAGACAATGTTTGGGAACCTCATTTCGTTATAGTCTCATTATATTCTCAATCTCATTTTTTAAGACAGCGTGACATTTGAAATACATGTATTACTGAAAGTAAGCTATCTTAACAAAGGTTAATAAAATAATTACTCACCTCACTTTACTGTTTTCACAATTTTTGCTTGCCCATTAAGTACTCTTATTAGTGTTTTTTTCCACAGTATTTTTCTTGAATATTTTCTTTTAGAATATTATGACTGACCTCGAGGGCTGGATTTTTGGACAATTGCTTCTTTGTTGACTTGGACTTTTGGCTATTTTTCGGCATCTGGAACAGTAAAAGAATACAAAGTTTGTAATCATTTTACATAATAATCATAATAAATACATGTTATTTCACAAACATAATAAATAAATAAAGGTTTATTTTATACTTCATTGTCCTTTTTCTGTTAATAATGTACAATTGGAAAATTCTGTTTAATATTACTTGTCTATATTTTAATGCAGCCAACACTTCTGTAACTAACATTAATTTGGCATTAGAATTATTATGGAAGAACTTGTCAATACTTAACCCCTTCTGCCTTTTCATTTACATTTACATTTACATTTACATTTAGTCATTTATCAGACGCTTTTATCCAAAGCGACTTACAAGGGAGAATAGCATTCAAGCTACATTGCGACAGAGATTAGTGTAACAACAACATTAGTGTAACAATAAAATTCGCTATGTTTAGTTGTAGGAAACTGTTTATAGATGACGTTTCTTGAAAAAAAAAACCTATTATTTTTACTTTAAACCAAACCCTGGCATTGTTATTACCTCCAACGTCTCACTGGATCTTGAACACATCACTCACTCGTACAGTTGAGTGCACTCAACTCGACGTGGTCAGGAGTTTTTGTGGACGACTGTTTTTAGTGTTTTTTTTATGTATCCTGCAAAGTAATGGGGACCAAATAGATAAAATATCAATTGAACAGATCTACAGACATCTAAGGTAAGAAGGTACATAAACATATACACACACACACACAAACACACACACTCATGCCTAGTTTGTAATCTCTAACCACTACAGAGTGACAGGGTCTACACCGTACACTGGACACGATGCCGATGTACATTCTGAATCAAAACCTGTACATTGATAGTCAATAATATGATGACGTCATAAAGCATCTTACTGTAAATATCATCTTGTTCATTTTGTTTACGATTAGTGGCGTGTCAGTCACACAGGACCAGCTGAATATTTGGGGTCAAATATGTTCGGTTTTTCACTCATCTCTTCTCCGTATGTCGATGGATTTGCTTGAAAGTTGAACCACGGGTTGTTTCTGACGTTCTTCTGCTTTAAATAGTTTCAGCTTGAAAAATTAAGATAATTTTTCCAAAGAAGTTACATTCTTATTCTTTTTTTTACCTCATTAGATAAAATAAAGGATAAGGCCACAAACCCCAGATTGGGGAGATTAAGAGTTAGTTAGGGTTAGTTAGGGTTATGGTCAGTTAATGTTAGTTAGGATTAGGTTAGTAGTTTGGGGCAGGTTAGAGTTAGCAACACTGAGTTAAAGTCAGGTTAGTAGTCAACAGCAGGTTAGGGTAAGGTTAGTAGTTTGCAGCAAGTTCAGGTTAGTAAGGGTTAGTTAAAGTAAGATAGAGTTGGAGGCCTGTGCAGGTTAGGGTTAGTTAAGGTTAGTTAGGGTTAGTAGTCAAAAGCAGGTTAGTGTTAGTTAAGGTTGGTTAGGGTTAGTAGTCTATAGCAGGTTAGGGTTAGTTAAGGTTAGTTAGAGTTAGTAGTAAAGCAGGTTAGGGTTAGTGAAGGTTTGTTAGGGTTGGTTAAAGTTAGATAGGGTTATTAGTCAACAGCAGGTAAGGGTTAGTGAAGGTTAGTTAGGGTTAGTTAAAGTTAGATGGGGTTAGTAGTCAACAGCAGGTAAGGCTTAGTGAAGGTTTGTTAGGGTTAGTTAACGTTAGATAGGGTTAGTAGTCAACAGCAGGTTAGGGTTAGTGAAGGTTAGTTAGGGTAAGGTTAGTGATGTTAGTTATGGTTAGGTTAATAGTTGTCAGCAGAATGCAGCTGCTTTCTCCATCATTGAAACACAGAGTGTGCAAGTAAAACTAGTGCATTTTCATCAAATTTGGCAAATACATTGGCGGCGTTAAAAATGAATTGCGTTGACGCTGTAACTTTGACGGCCATAATAATCATACAATTATTCTGATTATTCTGCAAGAGGCTCTGCTCATGAAAAAACATCTCAATGAGGAGTTCTCCCAATCGTTAGGTCCCTTCGCTCGTACGGATGAATTATTTCGATGATGATAAACGCTATGCCGGGAGTATTTAAATTTTTTTATCTCCGATTTTTTCCACTCTTCTTGTGGAACATTGTCAAATCTCTCGCTCTTCTCTCCGTCTGATTTCCATTGTGTCCGCCTCATAAGCCCGATGCAGGAGAAAAGATCTGCTAACATTTCATTTCCCCATGAATATTTGATTGTCAGAAATTGCCCCGAGGGAACGGACGGAGCCCAAGGTTGAGTTTTGATTTGCGATTAAACGATCAAGGAATCAATTTCATCTGCTTTGAATAATTCAACGTTTAATGGAATGAGAAACGGTGCGCGCGGGGGGGGGGGGGTGCTGAGTTGTGCGTGTGCATGTCATACTGTGTGTGTGCATAAATGTGTGTATGTGCATTTCTGATGCCTGTGTATGTATGATTTGTGCGCGCATGTGTGTGTATCTTTGTATGTGCATAATTGTTTGCGTGCTTGTGTGAATGTGTGCATATGAGTGTTAGTGTGTGTGTGTATGTGTGTATGTGTGTGTGTGTGTGTGTGTATGTGTGTGTGTGTGTGTGTGTGTGTGTGTGTGTGTGTGTGTGTGTCACGGGGTCTCGACGCCACGTCTGGGGCGGAGATTTGTCGATGCACTATTTTGAGGATCACTCACAAAAGCCTTTATGGACAGAATCCCACTGCATGGCTCATTTTGGTTGGGAAATGAATAAATCGTGGTCGACACACTGTGATAATATAACATAATATACTATAATATAATATCATAATGAATATAGCTGCAGGCAACAATCCGGAAGGTCCAGGGTAGAGGGCTCTTCGTTAAAGTTCAATGGAGGGATGCGCTTTTGCGCTCTGTGCAGCTGCTGGGTGAGTCATGATGCAAACGTCCGACTGTGCTGCGTGCGTGTGAATCTTCAGCTGCACAACACCGTCCCTCCCGGAGTCACTGCACATGTATCGCCACCAGTTGCTTGCGAGCCTGCGTCATTATTCACCGGGGATCTCTGAATGGCTCCACCAGCCGGCGCGGCCGTTCTCCGCCATTCAAAGCCATAATCTCCAGCACCGGTTCAGCCGGTCACCGCTGCAGCACATTCTGTTCCGACTGAAGGCGTGTTGCCTTGGCAATTCTAATATTGCGATATGGTCTCCTCCCAGAACATTGTGTTTTATTCACTCAGGGCGTCCTCATGTCCTGATCAAGGCTCGTTCCCTCCGGTCAAAACATCATGGAGGTCACTTGCTGTGTCAAAACGTTTTGGGTCTTGCTCTTAAGTACCGCTGTCAACCTGATATCTGCAAACTGCTTGTTCCTGGAGCCTCCAAAACCGATGAAATGAGCCTCCTCACCCCCAGACGTGTGGAGGATCAACAGGTTTCTTTGAAGGAGCCTCATCTGGATTCAGTGACGTTTTGCAGCCACTTCTGTCGGCGTTTTTCCAGTCGTTCTTTCAGAGTTTTTCGCAGTCCTTATGTTACCGTGTTGGCAGTAAGTATTTCAGTTTTGTTTTCGAAGAGGAAAGTGGCTGACCTATCAAGCAGCACCTTCCGCGCATCGTTTCTTTGCCGCCTGGGAATTTGGGAATTATGAGACATATGGAACCCAAAATCACAAAACAATTATAATATTTCAAAACACATACACAATAAATACATGTTCCTTGTATATTGTACTTGCTTATGGTTATTGTTACCAGTAAATATAATTCAGAAAGTTTGTATACATTGATATCTCTGGAATGTCTATAAATTCTGTCTATAAGTTCGCTTCATGCGCGTTGCATTGTGGGGATGATAAAAAAATAATAAAATCAATCCATTTTTTTTATCATGGACATAAATAATGGACCGATCTGGATCAAACTTGGATGACGGCATGTCGGGACAGCCCTGAACACGCATTTTTTTCATCTTGTCTGTGAATGCGGCAGATCCATGACATCCATATACCACTGATGTCAGTTTGTCATTAACAGTAACAATAGGGCTCCCACACCTTTGGGGCTGGACCCCTAATCATAATAATAATGATAATAATAATAATAATAACCTTTATTATTATTATTATTATAGGATATTTATTTTGTTTCGATTCAGGGAGTGGGCGAGTGAAAGAGAGATAGAGAGAAAGCGAGAGAGCAAGTGTGTGCTTCAACCTGCAACTCTCGAACTGAAAATAATGACAGAGGAGTGAATGAATGTGGAGAAACTGTATTTGGTATTTAGCATAATTCATATTGAATGTGAGTGATTTACATTTTACATTCCACTAAATAAACGATTTTGAGGGAATGAAATGATTCTTGGGAGAATTCAAAAAGAGTCAAACTTTTCATTATTCATGACAAGTCATTTTGATGAGCTCATATTCAGTTGAAATTGAACAAAAGTTAGTTGATGAGTGAACTCAGACATGACTTTTTGACTTTTTGACTTCAAGTAGAGCGGAGCAGTTCAAATAAAATCATCCCAGTCTGTATTCTTTGTACATCCTTAGAAGCATCTTACGCCCCTGAATGTCTGAGTTTTATGTTTTGTTTCCATAATAATGTTTTGAAAAGTAAAAAAAAATATATATATGTCCAGAAATGCATGGAGAATATCAGAAAACAGACAGACAGGCTGACAGACAGACACACAGACAGACACACAGACAGACAGACAGATAGGTGACCAGACTTCCTGGTTTGTCCGGGACAGTCCATGTTTGGAGCTGTGTCCCCAAAGGTATCTGTTAAACACTATATGTGTTCTTTCAGGTGTGTGTGTGTGTGTGTGTGATTGTGTGTGTGTGTAGGGCCGGCGAGCTTCCTACATGTGCTCCCTTATTGCACGAAACCAAAAAAAGCGCGGTGCGTAACAGAGACGCTCTCTTGCACAGTCTCTTCTACGTGCCGTACACTTAAAGTTTCCCGGTTCGGGGGTTTCAAAATGTGGTCACCCTACGTCACACTGACGCTCCGTCACCGACTTGAATGTGTTCCGGTGGAACCGATGGACCCACGCGAGTCAAATGCGTCCGGCGGCTTTGAAGTTTGGCCATCGACCCAATCCGCAGAGAACCTCCACCTCCCCATCCCAGATCCCAGGGTTTCATTTGAAAGGTTGCCAATCCCACACCACCACAACTGCTTCAAGTGCAGCCCAGCACCCTCCTGCTCGCATCCCTCTCCTTTCCTCCCTCATTTGCTGCCATAACCATGACAGGAAGAGGCCACGTGACCAGTAGTAGTTCCACTTTTCCTGGACCTAATTCACTGTTTTCCAACACATGTTGTCGTCCAATGTTGATGTTTTTGTGTAAATGTTGTTTGTTTCTATGTTTATTTGTCTCGCCCGTGGT
Organism: Zeus faber; assembly: GCF_960531495.2. Classification (NCBI taxonomy): domain Eukaryota; kingdom Metazoa; phylum Chordata; class Actinopteri; order Zeiformes; family Zeidae; genus Zeus; species Zeus faber. The sequence continues at coordinate 27,915,232 of NC_137204.1, read as the reverse complement.
GACTCTCCCTCTTGGAGCAGTGATCAGTTGTTTATAGAGCCAAACATGATAAATAGTTCTCCAAAGAGGGGGGTTGGTGGTTGCTCTCCGTAAAGAATGAATAAAGAGTTTCACTGCAGGTTGAGACCTTGAAATCCACAAGGCAGATGAACTCTGTCCTGGATGCAATGGCACAAATACTCTGTGTTGTATGCCCAGCGTGCTGACAGCACAGGTTAAAACAAAATAAAAAAAATATAATAATAAAAGTTCCCAATCCCGTGAGGAAGCAAAGGCAACATGAGAGGCACAGGGAAGTTCTCCGGAAGGGCAACCTGGCGTCTTTGCTCCGGGGCTCTGATAAGAAGGTGGCTGGAGCTAACTCAGTGAGATGAAAAATGGCGTCGCCACAGCTGTCGTTCCACTTCAAGGAATCCCCCCGGGGAGGGTCTGGACGGGACCGGGGGGGAGGCGGCCTGAGACGGGGGGAGAGCCGGCATCTGCCGCCTGCTCTAACCTTTCATTCATTCGGCGATGGAATGAATCTCTCACCCGGGAGTGAGATGCGTTGCGGTGTCAGCGGCGGCCGATCCATCATCCGTTTTTGCGGAGGACGCTGTTGCCCAAGATCTTCCCTCATTGCGTCACGGTGTCGCTCATTTCAGCGCTTTCCTCGCCAGGTCTGTCGCCGGGCGGTAAAGCACATTCCCCTTTGATTCCATTTGGACGGCTCAAACGGGCCGAGTGTGAAGTTGCGGTTTCAACGTTTTTTTGTGGGTGTGATGGTACAGCAGGTTCGGGCAGGTTGATGCTCCGGCTTCCAAGGAAGCGGGGTGCCTGTTTGTCAACTGATTTCTGGTAAGAGTGGGGGGGACGGCTTTTTTGATCTGAAAAAAACGCAACTGACTCAAACATCCCGTATTTCCAGGACTCTGCAGGGAGCGTCCTGCACAGCATGTCCATCTATATTTCACAACCATACGCTGTACTATTAATAACCTTTATTTGTACGGCCCTTTTCACACGCGACATGAATCTCAAAGTGCTTTACATTTAGAAGGCCGTCAACTGGTGACTAAAAAGAGCAACCATACTGCCACATAGCCCCAGAAAAAGCCTTTCAGCTTAACTTGTCCTGGGCCTTGGGTGGACTCTCCAGCCGCGCGAGGCCTCGTTGGAGATCAAGACACGGTAAAATGCAGCAAAACTGATTTATTTCCAACTGGGAGGGAGAGGGAGCGAGGGCTGAAACTAAAACAGAATATCTATCACACACGGAGAGTCTTTGTTCCCGTTATCCCCCGGTGCAGCCCCGGTGCCCTGAGTGGGTTTTTGGGGGTTTCCCTCCTTCGATGTTGCTTTCTTCTCGGCTCTGCTCACTCTCTCCCTCCTCAAGCTGGGGCCACATTATGTGATATTCGAGGCCGATTTGGCAACGATTTGAGATAAGGTGGAGTCGTCTGGGGTGGTACAGGGTGGTTCAGGGTGGTACAGGGTAGTACAGGGTGGTACAGGGCGGTACAGGGTGGTACAGGGTGGTACAGGGTAGTACAGGGTGGTACAGGGTAGTACAGGGTGGTTCAGGGTGGTACAGGGTGGTTCAGGGTGGTACAGGGTGGTACAGGGTGGTACAGGGTAGTACAGGGTGGTACAGGGTGGTACAGGGTAGTACAGGGTGGTACAGGGTAGTACAGGGTGGTACAGAGTAGTACAGGGTGGTACAGGGCGGTACAGGGCGGTCATGCTGTAGAATCGGAGCTGTCATCGATGTGTGTGAATCTGTCTCCATACGATCCAAACCGTCCAGGTCACGCTTCCATCAAACATGTTTGATTTTATCGGGGCGAGTCTTTCCAAAACCCTTTGGTTTGCGTGCGTCAAAGCCTCAAATCACAACGACAATTTGAAACAGCGAATAAGATGAGGAAGCCAAAGAAAGCGGCGAGTGGGCGAGTGTGGACTTGTGGAATGGAGGAGCCACTCGTGGAACAGTGACGACTCATGAGGGTGTGATCAGCGTGGAACGTCAGCGCTGCAGCTTCACTGCGTGAACAACCACGGTAGCTGAAGCGCAACAAACCTGCGTCCATCTGTTCTCCGTCTTTAGATCTGTGCTACTCAAAGACAGCAGTTGTTGTGTGCGTGCACAGCCGAGACTGAGAATCCGTAAATGTCGGTCGTTAAATGTGTGCCGATACATGTTTTCACTAAAAAGACTGCTTGGAGATCAGAGATTTCTGTATTTTTATTGTGTTTTGAATAACAGTAGAATCGCATTTTATTTAAAAAAAACGTTTTTGCAGTTGCCGCAGTACATCCAGGGCATAGCGTTTAGCTTAGCATAGCAGGTTGCAACTTTTTTGGTACAATATATATATATATATAGTTTTGGCATAACATACGCTAAAAATACAATATTGTGAACTTCCTGTTTTGGAATAGGGGATTTTGTGTTTTTTTTTGGTTTTTAAAGGCTGTAGCATTTGCCCCATTGGACTGCATAGAGTGACTGGTTTCTCTGCAGTTAAGTGTTGAGCGAGGTTGCCGCTATGGAAGCTTATCAATAAGCGATGGAAGCCAGTAGTTTATTTTACTGCATTTTTTTTCTATTTCTGCTGAATTGTTGTTGCCAGAAAAACCACAATGGAATGAATAAAGTGTGTTCCATGCCGTTCCAGTTGACACCGCAGATGGTAATGTTGATCTGATGAATCATAAACCTCTCTGTAATCTCCTCCTTTTCCCCGCAGTGCTTCCAGAGTGTCCTAAAATGGAAAGCAGGCTTTGTTCCTGAGTCCTTTGTTCCTGAGTCTTCCCCCGGAGGGGTCAGTGCAGCATATGGACTAAGATCCCATTACAGGCCGGTGAAGAAAAAAACCCCAAAAAAAAACATTTCCCTCCCTCCCTGTCCGGGAAATGTTTCCTACGTGAGCAGATTCACGCCAACGATCAGTTTTTTTTCTGTTGCTCGGGCACTTATCTCGATTTCGCGTCCGCGTCTGAAAGGAGGCGGAGCCGAGTTGAAAACAACAATTTCAAGAATTACGTATTTTTCTGCGATACGAACTCAACTCGCTCTCGCTTCCTGTCATAAAGCCATTTTATTAAAAAAATTGAATAAATAAAGGTCCAACGGCCGTCATTATTTCGATTTTCGCCACTTATTAAACCACAGAGCTTGACACGAAAAACCGAAGGAGCCCCCACACAGCCCCCCCCCCAAAAAAAAAGAACAACGGCGCTCGCTCGGCATTCCTTGTCCACAGTGATAACGCGTTTTTTCCGTAGCCATTGCCTCTGACAACATGACGGCATTTTAGGCAAATATCCGGAACCCCTCGCCTTAAAGCTACCCTGGCCCCCGCCTGGCCTCGGCTCGCTGTGCTGCGTCCTGTGTTTACCGCCTCCTCCTCGTTGCGTACGTGCCTCTTGTCCCGTCACGTCGCCGCTTCTGTTACGCCCCGGCGAGATCCATTTAGGGAGATCTGGCAGGAGTGAGTCAGGCTGGCGCGAGCCCCCGAGGGTGACTTGTGCCATCATTCTCGCTTTTCCTTATTCCGTGCGCTATTCTCTCCCCGTCTGCTGGAGCGAAAAAAAGGGAAACGGAATCGCGGGGCCGCTCTGCGAGAGGCTGGGACAACTGCTCTCAGGCCGAACAGCGAATGACTCGGCACCACCTCCGACTCAGGCCCATCCGTCTTACCCCCGACAGGCCGGTCCGCGCTGTCGTCGCCTCGCGTCCAGGTTGGACCCACGCGAGGCCATTTCTGCCGCTCTTCCCGAAAAGGTCCATTTAGAGAGTGTAACTAAATCACTGGTGAATTATCAACATAACTCTGCTGCTTGACTTTCAACCAAGACGATTTACTCATCCCTGCGTCGTTTAAAACAAAAAGATTTAGAAGGCGTAATAGAACTTTTCAATTTTCCCAGTGGTATTATTGGAAATCAGAGAGAAGAAAGAAGCACGTTCACCGGAGAGGTTCATCGAAATCGTCACAATTCCAGTTCAGCTTTAATTATTTTGGTCGCTCGATCGTAGACCAGGGCGGCTTCCACACATGAGCTCCGAACAATGTCCGGACCTGATTATCTGGAAAGTTGCCCTTTCACACGTGCAGCACACAACCGGACATCGTCAGCGTCGGATGCGTTCGCACCACACGGAAACACTCTTTTTGGTTTTCGATGAGGGCCGGAGCCTGGGTACAGCGTGCAGAAGGCAGGGCGTGACGCAATGGCGCCGCAGAGTTTGAGCACACCCAAGATGGCGGACGTGGCTACTGGCTTCTCTTGTTTTGGCGTTGATCCTCCATGTATTCGGACGTAATGTGAACGAAAGAGCGGAAAGGAATATAAAGGAAAGCGGAAAGGAGTAGGAAGCGGATCCGCACCAAGGTCAATAACTGTCGTGCGATAGAGACGCCATCAGTTGCTCCTTTCACGTTATTAATAAAACTCTTAATGGTTCGGGACCGGCCTCCAACGCAAAATCTCTCATGTTTTTTGTTCCTTCACGAGCACAACCCTAAAATCCTGAAGGAAATTGGGGATGCAGCTTTTTCTGTCTCCCATGACTTGCATTAAGCCCTCCTGATGGAGGACGGAAACACTTCTTTATTCTTATTTTCTGTTTTTATTCATTCTTCTATCTGCACTATCTTGCCTCTGTTTAAATGCAAGGTTTAAATTCTGTGCACCACCCTCGAATTTGAAGCATTTTAGCGGAATGGTTTGTATTTTCTAAGTTCATCCTTGTTTTATGGTCACTCAGCCTTCACGTGACGTAATACTTAGGTTCCAGCTTTTCCTCCATCTTGGACGCTTGGCCTCGTTCTTCCATCAGGGCTTCTGTCAGGGCACGGATCAGACTCAAAAACATATGTAGACAATTATCAAATGAATAGTCATACAGTACAAAGCGGTGGTCAACAAAAGGGCAGGCAGAGGTACAAAACTCACAATATTTCAAATTACATCATCCTCATCATCATTTAGCAGACGCTTTTGTCCAAAGTGACCTACAATTATCCATACACCGACGGACGCAGCCACTGGGAACAATGCAGAAAGCATTAACTGGAACTTACAAAAGTGGTCAAAATAACAGGCAGGCAGGAAAAACATGCTGGAGCAGTCAAGGCTGAGCAATGACATGATCTGGCAAAGACTGAGTGACCCAGGACCTCTTCTCTAGGGGCGGAGTAGCGAGCAAGGTGGAGGCAGCTGACTAGTTTGCAGAATGGACGTCAGAGCCAGAGTGGCAGGCAGAGGGCGCTAGAGATGATGCAGGAAGCTGGTGGACCAGGAGTTACCCAGTGTTGGGACTAGAGGTCCTGGACAGGAGCTCAATCAAGTTTAATGCAAGTCACGGGGGACTTGAAATCCTCAATCACAGTTAAGTGCAAAACTCACTCCACATTTCAATTCCTGGAATGATCATGGAAACTATGTCCTGCACAGTATATCCATTCACACCCATACTACTACTAATAATTATTTGCACAGCCTTTTTTTAACATGACATGCAACTCAAAGTACTTTACATGAAGTAGGCCGTCAACAAGTAGCGACAAAAGCAGCCATACTGCCGCTCAGCCCCAGATAAAGCCTTTTAACTTAATCCATTCTGTGCCTTGTGTGGACTCTCTCGCTGCGTGAGGCCCCAGAGCGTTGGAGATCGAGGCGCAGTAAAATGCATGCATTCAGTGCAAAATCTCCTCAGCTCAACTCCTGGAACGATCAGAGTCAGCCTTCTGTGGCTTCTTGTCGATAGGCCTGAAATGTGGGTTGACCTTTTGTCACCCATTACTTGTATTAAACTCCTGGCGGGGAGGGGGTATTTAATGCAGAATGAATGAATGAATGAAACCTAGAAAAAATTACATGAGGGGTGAGAAGAAAACAAAACGACTCTGTAGCAGTTCTGTATGCAACCCAAGTGGCGTTTCCAGGGCCCTCCACCACAGAGAGTGGGCTAGATGGAATTAGCCAGGAGCAGATAGAACTTGTCACGACAGGGCTCCTCTCCTGAGTGAGTGTGAGGATGGGGGTTTTTGCTCGTTAGCCTGACCAATGAGCAACTGGTATGCAGCCACCCTGACCCAATCACCTAGATCCAGATCAGGCGCGGCTCCTCAAACCATCCCATCCACACAGCACACCATAGACTCCTTGAAGCTGCCTTTCATCCACTTAATTGAAATTGTTTTTATTTGTTTATCTTCCTATTATCTAATTTTTATGTGAAGCACTTTGAGCTGCACTGCATACATGAACTGTACTCTACAAATTGGGTGCATGCATTTATTACTATGATACACTTTGCTGCTGGCATGGGTCTGCTCTGGCACATGGGGTGACGTTCTACGGTGCGTACACCACAAGCAGCAGGACGTGTCTCCATGTCAGCGGCTGAGATTTCGAGCCTTAGAGGGATTGAGACAACAGGACACGATGAAGAGGAGGAGGACGTGATGAGGACACGAGGGGCTGGTCGGCCGAGAGGGAATTTGTAGTGTGGCGTACATGAGAGCATTTGACGCGAGCCTGGCAAGCGTGGGCTCAGAGGGCGGAGGAATTACACAGCGTGCCCCTAATGCCTCCGCCCGGAGCACTGCTCGTGGTGCGAGCGCCGCCGGGGGATTAGCGTCTGTAATGGGGCTGCTGAGGATAACCGAGATTTCTAGATCCAGAGCGATATGCCGCCAGGGGTGAACACCACACAGGGAACCCGGGTGGGGGGACAAGGGGGGTGGCAGATTTACCTTCCCTCCATCCAAGGCTCCACCCCCCCACCACCACCACGCCCCACCCTCTCCTCCGTCCGTGAGGATCCATGTATCGACAAGCATCGGCTCCGGCTGGGATTTGGCTTTACTCTCTTGCCTGAAAAAAAGTGTCGTCGATGGAGGCTGGAGGAGGGAGGGAAGGAGGGAGAGAGGGAGGGGAGTGGGGATGGAGGAGGAAGGGGTTGATGGATACAGGTAAAAGAAAGCAGAGGAGTGCCCAGGAGAGAGAATTACAAGAGATAATTCACACGAGAGAGAGAGTTAGAGAGAGAGAGAGAGAGAGAGAGAGAGAGAGAGAGAGAGCGAGAGAGAGAGCGAGCGAGGGGATGCTAGTTAACATATTACACAACAAAAACAATCCAACTACTGGAGCCAAAGACGCGGGCAAAACCCAACCCAAGCAATAAGCAAAAGAATTAGGAATGTAAATATGATGTTGTATTATTGTCCCTCCTGAATTTTGAGTTTTTGGGGCGGCGAAATATGTTGAAATAGCAATAAACGCTCTCGCCTGCGGCACGTTGGCGCTCGGCGAGATGAGGGAGAATGGTCACACCTCCTTTACGTGTGATGAATACCCCTTTTGGGTTCGCTGCCGTGCTTCTGAGCGGCCTCTCCAACCATCCGTGACATCAGGGGCTGGGTAATCGGCAGTCCGTGGTCCAGATCCGGGCCCTCGGAAGGACTTGCTTTGCAGGCCCGAGTGATCCCCAAGCTTTCACTGTATCTTACAGAAAACATAACCTAACACTAACACTCTTAAATTCAGGAGTGACATCATCAGGCTTCTTCTGATCCAATTTTTCCTTGGTTGTTTGAGGCGGTGGGGATATGTCTCCTTTGTCCATTTTTGGTGAATGTGAATCCATCTCCACGGTTTACTGACCACAACTAGCTACGCTGCTGAAGCAAATTCACCATGGATGCCTTTCACTGCTTGCGTGTGTGGCGGACCCCGCCACCAACAATGGGAATGCCCTAATAGAGGAGCATGTGCATAACGCTAATACAGTGAAAGGCTGTTTTGTTATTAAATCCCCGCTAAGTAAATGATCCAATATGATATTTTAAAAGGAAAATAATCGAATGAATGTCACTTTAAACTCATTTTTAACAAACTATAAATAAATTGATATTAAGAGTCAAGAATGAAGGAGTCAGTACCACACCTACGTACTGTATTTAAAGCCAATTTGGCTTAAAAACAGGATGCCACTTTACATTTGCAAACTATCTTTGACTTTAAATACTATGGTTTATAAACTCTCAAAAAATGATTTATTCGATTCGATTATTCAATTTAGCAGCTATAATGGGCCCTATCGGCCACTGGTAAAATCTAGCTGATGACCCCTGACACACAGGCCCCTGCTTTGGAAATAGGTTTCTCTTCAAATCCAATGAAAGCCCAATTATATCACATCATATTTTATCGTCGGCAGGTACATTTAAAGGTGAAGTTACAGAGATTTTGGCGCCAGTTTACATTGCACTGTCATCTTGTTGTCCACAGCACATCCGCAAAGCGCTGCGGTTCACCCTGCATGTTTGAGCCGTCCCAGGGGCTTTATTTGGAAAGTGGGTGGAAATCCCGTAATCACGACTATTGTAAAGATGAATTGTGTGAAGTTCTGTCTGCAGAGCGAGACGGAGTATTACAACATAACACTCAAGTTGAAAATAAATCAAATCACCCTCTTTCTCTCACACATACACACTAACACACACACACACACACACACACACACACACACACACACACACACACACACACACACACACACACACACACACACACACACACACACACACACACACACACACACACACACACACACTTGGCAGCACTTCTCCAGCTCACTCGTCTATTTAATATCACAATTTCAGCGCAGAGAGGTTATATATTGGAGATACCGAACCAAGGGGAAAAGAAAAACAAAAAAAAAAATAACACGATTGCCCACAAGACAAGGTCGGAAGATTTGTTACCAAGAATTTGTTGTTGTAGCTGTTAAATGGCGTTTGTTTATAGGATTGTCTCCTTATCCTGGAGACCCACGTGGTTCAAAGGTAATGTTGTGGTTATGCCTTAATTTGAGATAAGATCTCCAACAGGGAATAATACTTCTGCAATGAATGGCCACGCCCACGTGTCTACACTGTAAAGGGGGCGGACAAGGGTGTTGTAAATAACATTAGGCGGACCAGGTCGCCAGTCCCAGAATGTAGAAACTAGACAAGGCTTCTAGGAAACTATCAAACAAAGAAACAACAACAACAATAAATATAGCTGCAGGCAGCAGTGCACGGGGTCCAGTTTAGACGCGTTAAGTACCTATTACAGTTTTTACGGGTTCTCTGAAACGCAGCACAATTTCCCGAATTGACATTGAACGCAACCCTCCGGACGCGAGTGAACACCCCGAAAAACAAAGCAAGCAAGCAAAATGGATTCAATAAAAAGGTAGGTAAACATGACACTCAGAGGTTTTATCCCAGCGCACACAGGGAAAGGCGGGACTCACAAGAGGTGGGACAAGAGGCTTCGCTGTCGGGGGCGGATGCCAGCGAGCGCCCATCCTTTGGTGAATAACTGTAAAATAGCAACATGAGAAAGATACTAATGAAGCCTCCTTTCTATGTCGTCATATTATGGCTACGCGGGCGCTCTGCAAGTGGACGTGCTTGTAGGCGTACTGTACGTTTGCTCGCCATTGGAGTTTTTACAGGTCAGAGTCTATTACGGCTACAGGATCTGCTGTTTTTACATTACATTTAGCAGACGCTTTTATCCAAAGCGACTTACAATTATTCAAACAGCGACGGACGCAGCCATCAGGAGCAATTAGGGGTTAAGTGTCTTGCTCAAGGACACTACAGCATGCTAGCAGGAGGAGCCTGGGATCCAACCAGCAACCATTGATTACTAGACAACCAGCTCTACCTCCTGAGTCACCATCCCCATGCTGCCCAACCCATGTTTTGGGGGTACACCCCTCCACGCTCTTCATGGAGGTGGATGGCTGCTACAGCCGGACAGGACAACCCCCTCAAAAAACGCAATGCAGGTGTCTAAGCAAAGGAGAGATCAACTATCCGAATGTCTGGCTCTTTGTGGGATGTTTCCGTTCAAAGTGGTTGTCAGAGGAACTACGATTCATCTTTCATTGCCCTGCGGTTCAGTTAAATCCTGTGAAGTCTTCATGATTCTTGTTTCGTTGTCTTGGCAATGTGCCAAGTGAAGTTACAGACCAAGATCATTAAAAAGTCTTTATAGCAGAAGACATAAAGAAGCAGCATGACGTCTGCTTTGCAAAGGACCTCTATTTAACCTTTTCCTGTCGCTAGGCTCTAAACAAACAAGGGTTCTTGGAGCAATGTCTATTATGTTCCATGCGTAAATTCTCGGAGGAGTCAGGAGACGTTTCCCCGGCTGTTTTCAGGCAGGAAATGGCCCCATTAGCCACTTAACACGTCTCTCCCAAGACACAACGCCGCGTTAAGGAAATGGAAGCTCTGCCCGTCCTTATGGCGGCCGCGGCAGACCCAAAGCGGCTCTAAGTGTCGGTATCTCCAAACGGCACCTAATGCATGGGCCATTCCAGCGCCGCCCAGCTGTCGATAAACGCATCCGAAACCTCCCCGAGGAGGAGCCCATCCCTCGTATCATCGTCACCATTATTGGACTTATCCGGCCCGATGGGGTTTTAACAACTGCATTAAAAAGAGATCTTTGTTAAGACTTAGACATTTAACACACGGATGTCCACTCAACACAGGAGTCTGACATGGATCTGCTACGGATTGGATGGCTGCAGTGACCGGGGTCAATGAGACTGGGACCAGTGGTGGACGAGCTGACCCATCACCTCTGCTCCACCCTTGCTCTACCTCCCTCTGTTCTACGCCTACTCTATCTTCCTCTACTCTGCCTCTGCTCCACCAGCCTATGTTCTACCTTCCTCTACCTGACTCTACCTCTACACCTGCTCTACTTCAACTCAAATCTAACTCTACCCCTAGCCTATCGCCCGCTTTTCCACGCCTACTCTATCTTCCTCTACTCTACCTCTACTTTACCAGGCTATGTTCTACAACCCTCTACTTGACTCTCCTCTACTTCCACTCCTGCTCTGTCTCTACTCCAACCCTCCTCTACCCCTACTGTATCGGCCCCTATTGTCTTCTTTATTTTCCTCTACTCTTCTGTCCTACCTCCCACTACTCTACTCTACCTCTAGTTTACCTCTACTCTATCTTCCTCTTCATCTACTCTACCTCAACCCAACCTCTAATCCACCTCTACTTTACCGCCCTCTACTCTACCCGTACCTCAGCCTCTACTCCACATTTCCTCTGCTCTATTCCATCTCTCCTTAAATCGACGATTCAAAGACGTAATGCAGTACAAAACTAAATCCAATATTTGGTGATCAATGACACCGTGCAGCCAGTGCCCTGGACCAGACTAGAGGTCCCATGCTTGTCGTCCCAATTTCAGCCTTGCACCTTTTATAACCCCTCTCCCTCCAATTACGGAATTGCGTTAGCATGCTGCTGAGAAACAATTTGCTGTGGAGGTTAAGGGGTGGAGTTGGGCGGCGGCGGGGGGTCATACACTTCAACAAGGAGATGGAGACAGATGGTGAGAGGTAGAGGCTACACATGCGGAGGGCGGTGCAGGGGGTAAAACGCAAACCCAGAGGGAGCAGCTTTCAGGGGCGTTCGGCCAAATAAAAATGGTGCGCGGGGAGAAATGAAAGACTAGAGGTGGACGAGAGCGAGACAAAGGAACGACAGGAAGAGAGAGCGACAGGGAGAGCGAGAGAGAGACAACAAATGCGATGGCAGCGGGGGTGTAGAAGGGGGGTGGGGGGGAGATGAAAGGGGAAATGAATGAGTGTGGGCAGTCGGTGAGTGGTCTGATCGGATGGACGGCGTCCTATCACACACACACTGTCAACGCCCGAAGTGGACGGATTCGCGCCTGATGGATTCGTATGATGGATGGATGTGCGGGCGCACGGAGCCGCGGCCCCGGCCCCAGATGCTGGGCCTAATGAAATGTGTCCCGCCGCAAGATGGAGCGCCCTGATTTAAACACATCCTGCTATTCCTCCACCTCCTCCAGTAATGCAGGGCCAGAAAGAAGCCGGGCCCACTACTCTGCTTGTCTCATTCCGTCCGAAGACGGCTTTTTCGATTTAGGCGCCCCCACCCCATCCACCATCTCTTGTCTGAGCTCCAAATGAGTGGCGGACCCTATTCTCTGCTTCTTCATTGCCAAGTCAAAGCTAATCCACAATGTGTTTTGTTTTACCTTTTCGGTTAAAACAGCCCTTTTGTCCACCCCGACCGTGGAGCGAATTCAACAAGTGTCCCTTCCCATCTCATTTTTTCTTTCTTTAAGGGTAGTTTAGCTGTTTTTCCCAACTCTAGCACTATAGTCAGACAGCCTTAATGAGGTATACTGTAAAAAATGGTCACAAACTGTGCATTGTATTGGTTTTTTAGGGTTTTATTGACAACGCTGTAGCCAACGTTACATTCTTGGTGTACTGTACTGCGGCAATTGCAAAAAGTAGTCATATTAAAAAGGGCTTCAGGAAAAAAATACAAATTTCCTGAGTTTATGAAAAGAGGAGGGAACAGCAGGTTGCCAGTAGAAAGGGGCAGAACTTTGTGTTTCTAGTCTCTCGCTTTAGCACGGATGTATCCCAAAGAGCTGATTTGCGGAAATGCATAAAAGTCAATAAACCCAGAAGGAAACCTGATAAAATGCACAGTTTGGGAGGTTTTGGTTTCAGCTTTTGGAGGTTCCCACATGGGAAAAGGAAACTGAAAAGCTCAAACGTTTTCCCCATTGGAGTGCACTGAAGCACAGTGGGAAGCTGCAGAAGAGTGCTAGGTTCGTCAGCAGTGAAGCGCTCAGTGAAGTTTTTGTTGCCATGAACAGTTATTAATGGAATGAAAAACCAACATTTTAAGGACCTGACCTTGAAAATGGCGAACCCACCATTTTAGCCGCATGTGTATAGGAGTACGTACTGTATCGTAGGACTACTAAGAGTTCCTAAGGGACTGAAATTGTCTCTTAGGAACATGTAACTCATTGTTACTTACGTGTAGCTTCATCAGCCATCGTTATGAAATATTTATTCATCGTTACTATTACCATGGACTCATTGCGCGTCAGCTCTTGGACGACGAAGCCTGGTGCTGGTCCTGCTTCCACGCCCCGCTGAACGGCGACCGCCCAAGTAAGGACATTTGAACATGCTTCTCTGGAGTGACCTCACTAAATCAAAAGTTCAGAGAAGACATCAATGAAGTGCTGCACATGACGCCAGGCAACCGCATCTACGTCAACGTCCCTGCACCCAGAAAAGCAAGGTGGAGCGGGGAAGGCACGCAGGAGAGAGCGAGAGAGAGAGAGTTTTTCTCCGCTGTTTATCATGGAGTCTCATTTCCCCTCCGCCCGGGCATCCATCTTTCCCCATTACCTCCGTCCCATCCCTCCTCAAGTCCCTCTCCGTCACCCTGACTCCCTCGGCCCATCTCTCTCTCTCTCTCTCTCTCTCTCTCTCTCTCTCTCTCTCTCTCCCCGTCGACGGCCTCGGGAGGGAAGCCGAGGCGAGTCCTCATCAGCAGCGTGTTTACTGAGCTTGCAGACACCTGGACAAGGACGGAGCCGTCCCCCCAGGATCCTGATTCCAACACTGTGCTTGACCTTTTCACCTTGAAGGCCAGTCTGCCTCCATGCAACCCACGTCCTGCAACACTGGAAATATACTGTGTGCGTGTGCGTGCGCGTGCGTGCGTGTGCACGGTTGCAAAGCGCTCGGCGGAAAAGACGCGTCCTCGCCGGAATAATTGATTTAACAAATTGCCGGCCGCGTTTCATTCCGGCAATGTGACAGGAGCGGAGCTGGGAGACGGAGCCAGGAGACTAATTAGGGAACAATGTCATCTTTATGGAAATTAAACGCATCCTCTGATGATAGCCTTCCATTCCCGTCAAGCCGGCCGGGGTCTCCCGCCCCCGTGCGCGATAATAAGGGAACCGGGAGCTGGGCCGCCTCCAAACAAAAAGCCGACGGCCACTTTCACGGCTGACGCGTGTCGGGCTACAACACGCAGGGGGGCGGGGGGGGGGGTTGGACAGCTGCTCCCGAAAAACAATGCCGGGGCGGCTGCCAACAAGACGGGAGGGAAGGACGCCGCCGTGTCCCGGAGCCAGCGGAGGCCCCGCACCCGAGCGGCTCCCCGCAGTCGTGACGGGAGACTCGCGAACGAGTCGTTTGTAGCGAACAATTAACTTTCAATGAGTCGGGACTCCGCGTGACTCTTCAACTCCCAGACCGACGATAATAACCGAGGGCGAGAGCGAAGACCAAGGCAAGAAGACGGTGACGGTATTTGTTGTAACTCGTACCGAATGTGACTGATTTCACACTTTGCATTCCACCAAAAATTTAAATAATAATTGACCGAATCGCACGAATCTTGTGAGAATTTGAATGAACCGACTCCTCCGCCTCTCACTGGTCACGGGCGGAATCGAACGAAGGAAGAATCAAGAAAACGGATTTAATTGTTTTACCGATTCACTCAGACCATTTAAAGAGCCAAATCTCCCAAAGAAAAAAACAAGAGCCGGACTTTTCACCACGACACTATCGAGTGGTTCGGCGTTCCAAGAGGCGCCTGGTTAAACCCGGTCTTCATCAGGCCCCTGCAGAGAAGTTAAGAGGGGCAGCTGCCCTGGACGAAAAAAAAAAGATGCGTTTTTGTTTTGTTCCATAAGGAAACGGAGTAGTGCGTACATGGCGGACGGGTGCCTGGTCTTTATTAGGTTCAGTGACATCTTTGCAATGACGCAGTGGCCTGAGAACTGTAATGTTTGAAACCGTCATTACAGTCCCACGTGTCCAAGCGTATCTTTTTTTTTGCATATTTTGAATATCCGCAGTAAGAGTAGTAACAGTATCACTTAAGTTTCATTTAAATCTACCTACTCATTGCAATTGCTTGAGTACTTCCAGAGCCCAACGTTGGCTACAGAACATTTCCAGTAGGAAGCAATGTAACTTCCTGTTTCTAGTCGTCAACTTTATCTTTTTGTAAGAGTCAACAAAACTCTAAGAAAAATGCACCGTTTGTGACCATTTATTTTTCGGTATAAAACATATAAACACTGTCTCACTATACTGTGAGCTTATCGTTCTCTTAAAGTAGATATAACATGATTATTATTATTATTATTGTTATTTTAAAGGCTAAAACGTTTGCCCCATTGGACTGCATCGAGCATAGTGAGAAGATGCGGTACAGCAAGGTTGTTGCTAAAAACGGTTATAATTAAATTAAATTGCTGGAAACCAACATTTTAAAAAGAGAAAATAATACTTTGTTCATACAAAAAATATTGCTCTATTGATCCCCCATAGTAAAACAGTAGGAGGCTGTACACTACATCCAGGTAATGAGCAGTCCAACAGTTATAAATAAAATAAAAACATATATAATAATAATAATAATAATAAAAAATAGTAATAATAATATTTATTATTATTATTATTATTATTATTATTATTTTATTATTATTATTTTTTTTATTATTATTATTTTTTTTTTAAGTTTTAAAAGTAACCAGGCTTTCACCTGAGTAGACTTCTGGAGTCCTCATATAGACGGTTAAAGGCAATTTCAACAATAACATGAATGAAGCTACACGCAGTGACATTAGCAGCAGGATGACACCATAACAATATGACTGGTTGTCTATCTGTCTGACACATCGACCTCTCTCTTCTCTCTCTCTCTCTCTCTCTCTCTCATCTCTCTCTCTCTCTCTCTCTCTCTCTCTCTCTCTCTCTCTCTCTCTCTCTCTCTCTCTCTCTCTCTCTCTCTCTCTCTCTCTCTTTAAGGAGGAGTGGTCCAGAAACTGTTTTATTTTTGGGGTTGGATACTACTAATTTTCTATCGGGGAAGCGAATGTGGCCATCTACCTCACGAGGAGGAACAAACTGAGGGAAAGGAGAGTGTTTAGGAAGAGTGTTTGTAGCGTTGGTCAGGGCCAGAGTCTTGATTGATTTTAACTTTCACAGACTGATGAAGAGTCTGGACGTCTTCATCAAGCTGTGGTGTTTTAAACGACGCCATCTGTTCCCTGGTGGAGGACGACCTGTGCTTCCAGTCTGTTTTTAACGTGTAGGACTCTGTTAGTGAACCAAGTGTGTTTGTTGTATTGTCTGTAACTGTGAACTAGAGAAATTGTTAAAATAAAGATGCTTTAAAAAATCAAAAAAAAAATCTCTCTCTCTCTCTCTCTCTCTCTCTCTCTCTCTCTCTCTCTCTCATCTCTCTCTCTCTCCTCTCTCTCTCCTCTCTCTCTCTCTCTCTCTCTCTCTCTCTCTCTCTCTCTCTCATCTCTCTCTCTCTCTCTCTCATCTCTCTCTCTCTCTCTCTCTCTCTCTCTCTCTCTCTCTCTCTGGGGTGCGATGGGTGCGCTCTCAGCCGCCTCAGGATGGAGTTTGAGTTTTACAAACCGACCGCTAATTGGACACTTTGAGGAGTGCATGGGGTGTTGGGGAGGTGCTGTGCTCAGTCCAGGATGATTCCCTCATTGTTAACCTGTGATTTTTCTGTGGTAGCTGTGATCTTTTTTCTCTTTCTACTCTCTCTCTCTCTAAGGAGGTAAACTGTACAAAGGAGGAAGTCTGGGCTACAAAGGGAGCCGTCCTCACAGTGAACAGCTGTCTCAAACCTGGTGAAGAAACCAACAGATCCCTGCGTACCTAGTTGTCTCTGAAGAGGGATGTCTGTGCTCTTGCCGCCTATTTTACCGGTTGAACTGATTTGTCTATGTTTTTTTTTTGCTATGTCTTTTTCTGGTTCCTTCGTGATAAAGTTGCTGCTGCTGTGACATGACTTATTGCAAAGAAAGGAATCTTAAAAGTCAAAAGTCTCTTCCCCTCCCTCCCCTCTCTCTCTCCCTGCCTCTCTGTCGCTCTCATCTCTCACCTGTTGTTTTCTTCTTCTTGCAACATGGTTTGATAACAGCCGTCATTCACCTCCCCCAAAGCATTGCTTCAAAATAGATGATGTGTTTGGCAGGCAATGGGCACAGACAAAAAAATCAATGGCCAATCAAAGAGATTCGTGGAGGCTTCATCACAAGTTATTTCGAACTGTAACAAAAGAACAGCGAGTTCAGAACGAACATTTCAGAGACAAATACGGACTCAGAGGCACAAACGAGCAACGCGACATACAATACAAATGACCTGCTCATTAAGCTGCTACAACCAACTCCTAGCAAACCGTCAACTGTGTTTACATGGACTTTGAAACAAAATAGTTTTCCACTGTTATTTGTTGAAATAATGTTGAGTTGAATGAACAGCCTTGAGAAATGAAAGAAGCAAAACAAAAATCAATGAAGAGCGAAACTGACCAAGTGATCAAGCAGCGAACGAACAAGCGAACCAGCATCCAAATCAACCAACCGACCAATCAACCAACCGACCAACCAACCAACAAATCAACCGACCAACCACCCTACCCACCGACCAACCACTGACCAACCCACCACTGAGCGAACCAGCAAACAAATAAACAAACCGACCGACCAACACAACAACCAACCAACCAACCGACCAACCAACCACGAGTGAATGAGCGAACCAACCAATCAACCAACAACCAACCGACCGACCGACCGACCGGTCTACCAACCCACCAACCAACCAATCAACAAACCAAC
>NC_137204.1:27835843-27897494 GCF_960531495.2 Zeus faber | reverse complement strand
GCGCTCGGCGGAAAAGACGCGTCCTCGCCGGAATAATTGATTTAACAAATTGCCGGCCGCGTTTCATTCCGGCAATGTGACAGGAGCGGAGCTGGGAGACGGAGCCAGGAGACTAATTAGGGAACAATGTCATCTTTATGGAAATTAAACGCATCCTCTGATGATAGCCTTCCATTCCCGTCAAGCCGGCCGGGGTCTCCCGCCCCCGTGCGCGATAATAAGGGAACCGGGAGCTGGGCCGCCTCCAAACAAAAAGCCGACGGCCACTTTCACGGCTGACGCGTGTCGGGCTACAACACGCAGGGGGGCGGGGGGGGGGGTTGGACAGCTGCTCCCGAAAAACAATGCCGGGGCGGCTGCCAACAAGACGGGAGGGAAGGACGCCGCCGTGTCCCGGAGCCAGCGGAGGCCCCGCACCCGAGCGGCTCCCCGCAGTCGTGACGGGAGACTCGCGAACGAGTCGTTTGTAGCGAACAATTAACTTTCAATGAGTCGGGACTCCGCGTGACTCTTCAACTCCCAGACCGACGATAATAACCGAGGGCGAGAGCGAAGACCAAGGCAAGAAGACGGTGACGGTATTTGTTGTAACTCGTACCGAATGTGACTGATTTCACACTTTGCATTCCACCAAAAATTTAAATAATAATTGACCGAATCGCACGAATCTTGTGAGAATTTGAATGAACCGACTCCTCCGCCTCTCACTGGTCACGGGCGGAATCGAACGAAGGAAGAATCAAGAAAACGGATTTAATTGTTTTACCGATTCACTCAGACCATTTAAAGAGCCAAATCTCCCAAAGAAAAAAACAAGAGCCGGACTTTTCACCACGACACTATCGAGTGGTTCGGCGTTCCAAGAGGCGCCTGGTTAAACCCGGTCTTCATCAGGCCCCTGCAGAGAAGTTAAGAGGGGCAGCTGCCCTGGACGAAAAAAAAAAGATGCGTTTTTGTTTTGTTCCATAAGGAAACGGAGTAGTGCGTACATGGCGGACGGGTGCCTGGTCTTTATTAGGTTCAGTGACATCTTTGCAATGACGCAGTGGCCTGAGAACTGTAATGTTTGAAACCGTCATTACAGTCCCACGTGTCCAAGCGTATCTTTTTTTTTGCATATTTTGAATATCCGCAGTAAGAGTAGTAACAGTATCACTTAAGTTTCATTTAAATCTACCTACTCATTGCAATTGCTTGAGTACTTCCAGAGCCCAACGTTGGCTACAGAACATTTCCAGTAGGAAGCAATGTAACTTCCTGTTTCTAGTCGTCAACTTTATCTTTTTGTAAGAGTCAACAAAACTCTAAGAAAAATGCACCGTTTGTGACCATTTATTTTTCGGTATAAAACATATAAACACTGTCTCACTATACTGTGAGCTTATCGTTCTCTTAAAGTAGATATAACATGATTATTATTATTATTATTGTTATTTTAAAGGCTAAAACGTTTGCCCCATTGGACTGCATCGAGCATAGTGAGAAGATGCGGTACAGCAAGGTTGTTGCTAAAAACGGTTATAATTAAATTAAATTGCTGGAAACCAACATTTTAAAAAGAGAAAATAATACTTTGTTCATACAAAAAATATTGCTCTATTGATCCCCCATAGTAAAACAGTAGGAGGCTGTACACTACATCCAGGTAATGAGCAGTCCAACAGTTATAAATAAAATAAAAACATATATAATAATAATATAATAATAAAAAAATAGTAATAATAATATTTATTATTATTATTATTATTATTATTATTATTATTATTATTATTTTATATTATTTTTTTTTTTATTATTATTTTTTTTTTTAAGTTTTAAAAGTAACCAGGCTTTCACCTGAGTAGACTTCTGGAGTCCTCATATAGACGGTTAAAGGCAATTTCAACAATAACATGAATGAAGCTACACGCAGTGACATTAGCAGCAGGATGACACCATAACAATATGACTGGTTCTCTCTCTCTCTCTCTCTCTCTCTCTCTCTCTCTCTCTCTCTCTCTCTCTCTCTCTCTCTCTCTCTCTCTCTCTCTCTCTCTCTCTCTCTCATCTCTCTCTCTCTCTCTCTCTCTCTCTCTCTCTCTCTCTCTCTCTCTCTCTCTCTCTCTCTCTCTGGTGCGATGGGTGCGCTCTCAGCCGCCTCAGGATGGAGTTTGAGTTTTACAAACCGACCGGCTAATTGGACACTTTGAGGAGTGCATGGGGTGTTGGGGAGGTGCTGTGCTCAGTCCGGGATGATTCCCTCATTGTTAACCTGTGATTTTTCCTGTGGTAGCTGTGATCTTTTTTCTCTTTCTACTCTCTCTCTCTCTCTAAGGAGGTAAACTGTACAAAGGAGGAAGTCTGGGCTACAAAGGGAGCCGTCCTTACAGTGAACAGCTGTCTCAAACCTGGTGAAGAAACCAACAGATCCCTGCGTACCTAGTTGTCTCTGAAGAGGGATGTCTGTGCTCTTGCCGCCTATTTTACCGGTTGACTGATTTGTCTATGTTTTTTTTTTTGCTATGTCTTTTTCGGTTCCTTCGTGATAAAGTTGCTGCTGCTGTGACATGACTTATTGCAAAGAAAGGAATCTTAAAAGTCAAAAGTCTCTTCCCCTCCCTCCCCTCTCTCTCTCCCTGCCTCTCTGTCGCTCTCTCTCTCACCTTGTTGTTTTCTTCTTCTTGCAACATGGTTTGATAACAGCCGTCATTCACCTCCCCCAAAGCATTGCTTCAAAATAGATGATGTGTTTGGCAGGCAATGGGCACAGACAAAAAAATCAATGGCCAATCAAAGAGATTCGTGGAGGCTTCATCACAAGTTATTTCGAACTGTAACAAAAGAACAGCGAGTTCAGAACGAACATTTCAGAGACAAATACGGACTCAGAGGCACAAACGAGCAACGCGACATACAATGCAAATGACCTGCTCATTAAGCTGCTACAACCAACTCCTGAGCAAACCGGTCAACTGTGTTTACATGGACAAACAAAATAGTTTTCCACTGTTATTTGTTGAAATAATGTTGAGTTGAATGAACAGCCTTGAGAAATGAAAGAAGCAAAACAAAAATCAATGAAGAGCGAAACTGACCGATCAAGCAGCGAACGAACAAGCGAACCAGCCATCCAAATCAACCAACCGACCAATCAACCAACCAACCAACAAATCAACCGACCAACCACCCTACCCACCGACCAACCCACCGACCAACCCACCACTGAGCGAACCAGCAAACAAATAAACAAACCGACCGACCAACACAACAACCAACCAACCAACCGACCAACCACCGAGTGAATGAGCGAACCAACCAATCAACCAACAACCAACCAACCGACCAACCAACCACCGAGTGAATGAGCGAACCAACCAATCAACCAACAACCAACCAACCGACCAACCAACCACCGAGTGAATGAGCGAACCAACCAATCAACCAACAACCAACCAACCGACCGACCGACCGACCGGCCTACCAACCCACCAACCAACCAATCAACAAACCAACCAACCAATCAACCAATCAACCAATCAACCAACCAATCAACCAACCAATCAACCAACAAACCAACCAAACCAACCAACCAGCGAGTAAATTAATGAACAAATGAATAGACCCACCAACCAGCCAACCAACCAACCAACCAGCCAACCAACCAAACAACCAACCAACCAGCCAGCCAGCCAGCCAACCAGCCAACCAAGCAACATCGTCATAATTATTTACAATAAAATGAGGCATGTAATACTGTTAAAATATAATAAAATTTTAAATATGTAATATATAAATATTGTAAAATAGTATAGTAAAATATATAATATTAAAAACTATAACAAAATACATGTAATCATGTAATGTATTAGGCTGAGTCAAAGAAAATGATTTACATGATTTGTTCTTGTATGTGAGGCAGTACGTGATCAAAACAATTACAGTCGCAATCACACTAAGCACCAAGGGTGATAATTCCACGCAAAGGATTCTGGGTATTTCTGTTGATTAGCTCTGCTCGGGGTATCGCTCGTGCGAGTAAACACTTTCAGTCTTTGACGAACAATTAATCAATAATTATAATGAACGAATGAAGAAATGTATGGTTGCCTGATTTGCAGGAGTAGCTTTGCTCATATTGATTAGTGATTGGATTACTCACGTCACCTTTGGACATTGTGACATAAGTATGGGTCAATGTGTTGCATTCTGGGAAACGTACTGACGCACACCGTTCATCTCGTCTCGGAACAACATAGTATGGGATTAAATGTACTTTCACAAATAAAATAAAAAAGCTTACTTAATTAAGCTAAATCAGCTCGACTTAATGGAACTGAGTTTAATTGAATTTAAATGATAAAAATAACAATAAATAATTAATATTATATATATTTTATGTATTATATATATCATTTCATTTTTCATTATATTCCAAGTGGTAAATTACCCATCAAGCTCCCTGGATTTCATCAACCGTTTCTTCTTTATTACAAATGGAACAACAATGCAAATTGAATTACGATATATTATGGAGCAGTCATCAATTTAGGTATCGATACCATCATAGAAATTATATAAATCTAATAGAAATGTGACCCAGCCATCCATGGGAATTTTCTTTTTCTTTAAATGAACTGGATCAAACTAGCCTTAATTTGCCCGGATTCAATTGAACTGAAATGAATGAGGAGACAGAGGGAATGAAAAATTAAAAGTTGAATCGCCCTCTGCATGTTTTATTTGTTCCGCATCCTCTCATTACCGGTGTCTCCAGGCGCCCATTTCCCAAACAATGGAACCTTCTGTGGGTTTTAACCTCATGCTCTGAGAGAGAGAGAGAGAGAGAGAGAGAGAGAGAGAGGATGGAGGGAGAGGGAGAGAGAGATATTCCCAAGGGCTTTGTGTGATAATATGAAAGTTAGGAGTTAGAAGAAGGTTCATCATGTGGAGTCCAGGTGGAGGAGGAGAAGAGGAGAATATGGAAATAAAGGTTTTATTAAAAATCAAATCTCTCTCTCTGAGATTCCAACACAGTAACAACGTGTTTGGACAAAAGAGACAGTTTGTAGAGACGCTCTGCCCTGATGAGGGATGTGTGTGTGTGTATCAAATATATAATACCTCTACTTTACCGTCCCATTTTCTACGTCCTCTCTACTCTACCTCCGCCCTCCCTCCACTCTACCTCTTCTGCACCTCTCTACCTGCCTTCTCCACCTCTACATCATTCTATTCTAACATTAGAATCTAGTTGACCTCGCTCCTCGCCTGCTCTGCCTGCTCTGCCTGCTCTGCCTGCTGTACCTGCTGTACCTGCTCTGACTGCTCTGTCTGCTGTACCTGCTCTGCCTGCTCTGCCTGCTGTACCTGCTCTACTTGCTCTGACTGCTGTACCTGCTCTGACTGCTCTGTCTGCTCTACTGGCTCTGCCTGCTCTGCCTGCTCTACTTGCTCTGCCTGCTCTGCCTGCTCTGACTGTTCTGCCTGCTCTGCCTGCTCTACTTGGTCTGCCTGCTGTGCCTGCTCTACTGGCTGTGCCTGCTCTACCTGCTCTACTTGCTCTGCCTGCTCGACTTGCTCTGTCTGCTCTGCCTGCTGTACATGCTGTACCTGCTCTGCCTGCTCTGCCTGCTCTACTTGCTCTACTTGCTCTGCCTGCTGTGCCTGCTCTACCTGCTCTACTTGCTCTGTCTGCTCTGCCTGCTGTACATGCTGTACCTGCTCTGCCTGCTCTGCCTGCTCTACTTGCTCTACTTGCTCTGCCTGCTCTACTTGCTCTACTTGCTCTGCCTGCTGTACCTGCTCTGCCTGCTGTACCTGCTGTACCTGCTGTACCTGCTGTACCTGCTCTTACTGCTCTGACTGCTCTGCCTGCTGTACCTGCTGTACCTGCTCTTACTGCTCTGACTGCTCTGCCTGCTGTACCTGCTCTGCCTGCTTCACTTGCTCTGCCTGCTCTGACTGCACAGGGAGGCTGTGAGGGAATCCACAACTGTCATTAACACCTCGATGAAAATTGACGATTTTTCACTCTCTAATTTGTCGGATGTGATTCAGTTCGGTCTGTTTTCACTGTTTGTCTACGTGGCCGACGCCCATAGAAAATCACCACACAGAACGGTTAACCCCACCTCCTCCAACCTTCCCTTCTTCACGGTGAACCCACCTCTCCAACTCACTACATCTCGACTCCCTGCACCGATGGAGCCGAGGAGGTTGAAATGTCTTCCCCACCCCTCGAATGACTCCCGTAACTACGTCATATTAGCCTCCGTGCACTTTTGTACTTCTGAGGATGCTGCAAGAGGGAAAAACGACACCTTTTTTTTACTCCTCCACCCGTCTCCATGAGTCTATTACCTGTCCATCAGCAAACACAAAATAAGAGGATAAGACTTCTAGGATTCACACGTGAGATGTGATCCAGAGATCTGAACTCACATAATTAATTTCCTCTGGGAATGAAAGATGAAAAAATTTTACCTAATATGATGAGGAATGAGAGAGAGAGAGATAAGTGGATGGTGAAAATCCCTCTACAGGGAATTAATGAAGGAATCCACCATTCAATATATGATGTGATTTGATTGTTTTATTCACACACACACACACACACACACACACACACACACACACACACGCATACGCACACACTTTTAATTTATCTGTTAAGATTATTCCAGATTTTTTATGGAAACAGCACTTGCTCCTCAGGTCCCAAAGTATATTTATAGATTCAAGATTCAAGAGGTTTATTGTTCACATACATAGACATACTTTCAAACATATACATACTTTCATACATATACATACTTTCATACATAGACATACTTTCATACATAGACATACTTTCATACATATACATACTTTCATACATATATGCAGTGAAATGTCAATGCAACCCGGTGATTACACACAATATGTCCTAGACTGAACACAGTAGCTACCTAGAAAATAATTTCTACTTGACCAACTAACTGATTCCTAAAATGTAATGCAGTAAGTCACACACTATAGAATGAAATAAAATAAGAACTCAAAGGTAATGCAGGGTGTGGGTACAGAATAGATAAAGGGAATAGGCTTATGTACATTATATGGAATAGACTATTTATGTATATACAGATATGTGCATTAAAGTGGAATGTGAATAAAGTGTGTGACAAACTTTGTACTTTTTTCTCCTTTTATCATTATTATTATTACTTTGGAGGCAGCTCCTCTACTTTAATCAGAATGAGGATCTGTCTACTTGGCAGATGCAAGGAACATGTCCTGGATTGGTGCATTGCTGTACAGACAATTAGCATAAAACAAATCCTGAGTGGCAAAAAAATAAGCAAATATTTTAAAAATAGGCATATAAAAAAATTACACCGGAAGAAAAATACAAATGCGTTATCATTCACATTTAGACCTATAAACGATGGATTGAGGCGTAGAAATAAATATATTATTATCACGTAGAATTTTTAGGAAACTCGTTCTTGTGAATTTAAATATTACATTGGTTACTTCGAGTATGATTTTATGTGTGTGTGTGTGTGTGTGTATGTATATATATATACACACACACACATACACACACATTTTGTGTTTGATATTGTGCATTGCTACAATGTTACTTTTTTTATTTCATTGATGTTAACTGAATCTAAAACATATTCTGTGTTTTGAAACGGTGCAATACAAATACCTCTAATAACATTTGAATCTGAATGTTTTTCCACGTGTAGTCATGTGGGAAACAGGCATAACTTCATATTTTTTCAGGACATACTGTGTGTGAGGGATTCCTCGGTTTATTTTCTCTCACATAAGGTCCTTGGTTGAGATCGGACAGTGTTGCCGACGCCTTACACTGGCACGGCCTCCACCCCAACCCATTTCCACGGGCGGGGAGGAGGGTTGGGTGGCGGGGTCCGATTTTCCCGAAACAACCACCAGAGACCGACGTATCCGCCCGAATGTTAAGACCACACTGACGCGTAGCCGTCGGGCCGACGTACTGGTTCTGCCGTGGATTGAAGAATGGAGGAGGCTGTAGAACAAACATGCTGTCGCCGTGAAATGAATCAGTTCATCAAGGTGGGGCGACTATGAAAAGACGGAACGATGCCATTTTCAAAAATCGCTACTTAAAGTTCAACCTTGCTCAACGTGGCACGCAGCGTTTGGAGGTCATGAGGACTTGGACATTGGCCGTTTGAAATGACCCTGTTTCTGTGCACGCCGGGCTTCCATGATTTGGTCCTAAATTAGCGCGAGCAGCAGAGGAATAACGGTCGCGATTCTCCGCCCAAATAGGGCAGGGAGAACACAAAAAAATAAAAATAAAAATCATCTCCCCTTTGAATAAATGCCTTCGATGTGGAGTGCCGTTCAGGTTTCAAAGTCATTGGTACTTTTAATCGATTTAGAACGGCCTCGATTGCGGCGTCTATCTTGCCGGTCGCCGTCGTAGATATTACTCCTCCTCGGCTCCAAGTGATGCACAGCTCGGCGTTAGTCCCGTCCCCATGGCGCGTGCTGATTGGACCGCTCATTTTCCAGCTGAGGTCTGGGATTCCGGTCTTAGACCTCTTTTGGGACGGCCGACCGCACAAACCACCACATGGCTCCCTGCCGCTCCAGCCCAATGTGCTGAGCGGACGGATTATCCCGTGGTCAGAGACACAGGCACTCCGCGGTCCCAACACGGATAAGTACTGTATGTACAGGTAATAAACGCCACATGCTCTTCACCGGACGCGTCAAGCCGACTGTGTGAGCGGTGTGATGAACGTAACGCTGCAAGACGGACACCGCCAACGGGAAGGAGGGCGTAATGAAGCCTTGCACTTTGGTCTCTCCTGCTGTGCCAAAAAAAACAAAAAACCCTGAATCCCATGAACAAGTATATACTTCGAAGGAAAACCCCAAATCCCCCCCCCCAGTCACCGTGAATACGTTGCTCAGCGACCGTGATTGTCCCGTCGCACCTGGTATTTCAACGCATGGTGTTCGGCCGACGCCCTGAGACACTCTGGTTGACTCCCAAAGATTGCTGAACTAAGGGACCATTCTAAGCCTGGCGTTTTGGCTCATGCTTGTCGCCATCTTGGAAGGTGGAGTGTATGACCGCAACCACCAACCCACCAACACACCTCCGCCTCAGCCTTAATTGCGTCTGTATGGGACAATTGATTGGATCTGAAACACATGATTAACCAGTCTGATGATCGATTTCTGCAGTTTTCACATTTATAGTACACTCCAATTTAAATAATTTAGATGTATTTCAGATCTTTGAAGAGGTTTTCCTTTATTTTGGGGGCACTGGGACTTGTACTGAAGCCTCTACCGAAACGTTACTGTGCAGCAGTTTAGAAAGTGTGTTCTGGGAAAAAAAAAAATGAAATAAGTGAAAATACAACTGTTTGAAAACAAAAACAAGTTTAAAGACGAGGACCCGACAACAACGTCTTTACACTGTGTGCGTTAAAGGAAACAAGGAGTCAAACAAGGGAAGGAATTGCCGGCGGACGTGTTTGGTTCTGCCTCTCAGAGGGAGATCTGAGAGAGATTAAGGATCCATCTCCATGAACAATCCAGCTGAGACCTGCTGACGGAGATGGGAACCGACAGAAGGCGTGGCTGCAGTTTCTAGGCCTCCGCCTCCGCAAAGTCGGCCACGTTTGCTCTCCGCTCCCTTTGAACTCCATTTCCTACTCCGCCCAGGGCGATTGGCGTAGATGGTTCAGATGCGCCGTGGGGGTCAGGTAGGGGTCACGGCCTCGCAAGAGACATACAGGAAAGCAACCAAACAACAAATGAAGTGAAACAAGCCACAATGCAACTAAGGAAGCACAATGAACAAAGCAACCGAGCAAATAATGAACCCCAATGAACAGAGCAACTAAGAAACCCCAGCGAACAACGCAACAAACCCAACAAGCAAGAAGAAAGCGAGAAGAAAATTAGAAACTCCAGTGAACAAAGCGACAAAGTAAGAAAGCAATAAAGCAACTAAGAAACCCCAGCGAACAACGCAACAAACCAGCTGACTATAAGAGCAATAAAGCAACTAAGAAACCACAACCAACAAACCACAACACAGCAACAAAGCAACCACTCAACTAAGAAACCACAACCAACAAACCACAATGCAGCAACAAAGCAAGCACCCAACTAAGAAACTACAACCAACAAACCACAACGCAGCAACAAAGCAACCACGCAACTAAGAAACTACAACCAACAAACCACAACGCTGCAACAAAGCAACCAGGCAATTAAGAAACTACAACCAACAAACCACATTGCAGCAACAAAGCAACCAAGCAACTAAGAAACCACAACACAGCAACAAAGCAACCACGCAACTAAGAAACTACAACCAACAAACCACAATGCAGCAACAAAGCAACTAAGAAACCACAACGCAGCAACAAAGCAACCACGCAACTAAAAAACTACAACCAACAAACCACAACGCAGCAACCAAGCAACCACCCAACTAAGAAACTACAACCAACAAACCACAAGGCAGCAACAAAGCAACTAAGAAACCACAACGCAGCAACAGAGCAACCACGCACCTAAGAAACCACAACCAACAAACCACAACGCAGCAACAAAGCTACCACGCAACTAAGAAACTACAACCAACAAACCACAATGCAGCAACAAAGCAACCAAGCAACTAACAAACAACAACGCAGCAACCAATCAACCACGCAACCAAGCAACTAACAAACCACAACGCAGCAACCAATCAACCACGCAACTAAGAAACCACAACGCAGCAACAAAGCAACCAAGCAACTAACAAACCACAACGCAGCAACCAATCAACCACGCAACTAAGAAACCACAACGCAGCAACAAAGCAACTAAGAATCACATTACATTAACATTGATCAGACGCTTTTATCCAAAGCGACTTACAATTGTTCAAACCCCGACGGACGCAGCCATCAGGAGCAGTTAGGGGTTAAGTCCCCATTTAATCCCCATTTGGCTCAGACCGTATAATAATAATAACAATAATAATAATAATAACAATAATAATAATAATAATAATAACAATAACAATAATATTAATAATAACAATAATAACAATAACAAGAACAATAACAATAACAATAACAATAATAATAATAATAATAATAATTAAACATGAAAGAAAATACCTCCTAAAAAAGTCCAGTAATAGGATTTCCACATTTTTCCCACTGTGTCAGTTTCCAGGCCTCCATGTGCCCAATGTGGTGCAAACATCAAATTGGAACTCATGCATTTTAATTCAGGCAATGTAATTTAACACTCACTTCATTATAGAACAATAAAATATTCCAAAAACCACACAAATGAGACAAAAAGCTGTCCCTGTTTGCCCTAAACCAAACACCCGGTCTATGCTGGACCCAGCTGCTGGCCTACATCTCCATCTCCATCTCCATCTCCATCCCCATTTAGGCTTTATTTTGAATTTCGTTTGTTTTGTTTTTCTCTTTTTTTCTTTCGTTCTGGTTCCCAGGCAATCGCAGGCTTTTTTTTTTTTCACCCGTTGACTGAACCAGAGAATCATAAGCACCTTCTGGTTGTTTTCCACTTCTCCCCTGCTGTGTTTCCTTATGCTGCAAGGTTAAAAACCATCACGCTGTAAAAACGAAAAAGATGTTTGTTTGTTATGAGCTGGGGATGGAGGTTAAAAAAATAAATAAATAAAAAATAATAAAAAATAATAATTGTATATATATATATATATATATATATATGTATTTATGTATTAAATATATATACATTTAGAAAAAATCTAAAAGCTCAAAAAAATAGACATCATAAATTTAATAAGAAAATAAAAACATTGGAACTACTTTACCGGGGAGAAAACAGGGTGATTGGGCTTATGATTGTCACCTCTCAATAATAATAATAATAATAATAATTATTATAATAATAATAATATTACTTAATAATTAAAGATTAAACCTGAAGACAGAGCATGGACCTCAAGTAGAAGACAATCAGCAATATGTATGTACTGTATATTTTCCTCCGTCTCTTTATGTTTCACTCAAACAGAGTGAAATCTTTCCCAAATTTGGCTATTGATAATCAACTTTAGTCCTCTAGTCGGAGTGAATGTTCAATTGTGATGCCATACTCTGTAGGCGGGGTGCAAGTGCAAGCAGAGGATCTTTATTGCATTCCAAGCAAAGGTAGAAAAGTGAGGGGAAGAAAATCAGGTTCGGTCACGTGGAATTCAAAAAGTCAACTCGGCTGCGTTTCCACTGGAACTGAAATGACCCAATTCTGCTCTTTTTTTTACCCACGTGACACGGGTGGGATGGGGATCATCAATGTCGAAAGGGGAAGAAAAACACATGGATTCAGAAATGTTCAAATTGTTTTTGGGATACGAATATGGGATATCAGTAAAATGTGACTTCCGTGTCAACGCAGAGAAGGGAATGTGATAGTTGTTGCAATTCAAATGAACACGTTCGAAAGGCAGCCCCTAAAGTCATGGAGGAGGATGAAGGCCATGTCAATGCAGAGTTTCAAAAGTTCCAGCTGCACGGTCTCACCAATGTTGCTCCGCACACCTCACATTCCGGCGCTTCCATCAGGGCTCTCAGCTTCCTTCTTTGTCCTTATATGTGATTTATACGTTGTTTCCATGAGTCGAGGGCCACATTATGTGATTTTCAATGCCAATTTGGCAACAATTTGAGATCGGTGGGGTCATCCAGGATGGTCCAGGGTAATACAGGGTAGGTCAGGGTGGTGCAGAGTAGTACAGGGTAGTCCAGAGTGGTGCAGGGTAGTCTAGGGTAGTAGAGGGTAGTAAAGGGTGGTACAGGGTCATCCAGGGTGGTACAGGGTGGTACAGGGTGGTACAGGGTAGTCCAGGATGGTCCATGGTGGTCCAGGGTGACACAGGGTTGTATAGGGTAATCCAGGGTGATACAGGGTGGTACAGGGTGGTGAAAGGTGGTACAGGGTAGTCCAGGGCGATACAGGGTGATAGATGGTGGTACAGAGTGGTACAGGGTAGTTAAGGATGGTACAGGGTTGTACAGAGTAGTCCAGATTGGTACAGGGTAGTCAAGGATGGTACAGGGTTGTACAGAGTAGTCCAGGGTGGTACAGGGTAGTCCAGGCTGATACGGAGTTGTCCGAGGTGTCCAGGGTGCTACAGGGTAGTCAAGGATGGTACAGGGTTGTACAGGGTATGATACAGGATGGTACAGGGTGGTGAAAGGTGGTACAGGGTGGTACAGGGTGCTTCAGGGTAGTCAATTATGGTACAGGGTTGTACAGGGTAGTTCAGGGTGACAGGGTAGTACAGGGTAATACAGGGTGGTGCAGGGTAGTCCAGGGTGATACAGGGTGATACAGGGTGATATAGTATAGCCCAGAGTAGTACAGGGTGGAACAGGTTGGTACAGGGTTGTACATGGTTGTACAGGGTGGTACAGGGTGGTACAGGGTTGTCCAATTGTAGTTGTCATGTGTCAGCTGTGCATGTGAGTGAAAGACTTAAATCTGTCCAGGACATAATTCCATCAAATATGTACTTTGTCGGGGGCGAGTTTTTCCCAAATCCTCACTATTTTGAGATTCCAAACTCAGACGCAATTCATCCGACGGCCGCTCGGGCGGAGGATCTGAGTGTCGGGCACAAGTTCGCATTGGGTGTGAAGCCGGCTTTAGATTTCCCTTGAAAGTGAAACTGTGTGATATCGGCACGACCGCTCATCCCAAATCCATCTGCACTTTGAAATGAATAGAAAAGAACAAAAGTGGCGTCGAGGAAGGTCAGAGGAAGCCAAAGTAATGGAGGGAAGGCAAACACTAAGTGGGAGGGAAGAGAGGTAGAGCCGGAGAGAGAGAGAGAGAGAGAGAGAGAGAGGGAGGGGGAGGGAGGGGGTTGCTGCCCCCAAAAACAAGCTAAATAAGTGATGAAATGGGCGAGTGGAGAGCGCCGGAACGGAAATCAACCAGATCTACGTCAGAGTGAAGGACTCTGCCACACACCTCTCACCTGGAACACCTCATTTATGTTTTATATTGACGTCCTCCCTCACACTTCCTCATTATGATGTCATATTAACCCCATGAAGGAAAATGAAGGAGCGTCCTGCTTGTTCGTGCACATCCTGATGACAACTTACAATCAAATCGCAGAGGCCACGTCATTTACGTTCCAACATTTATTGATGATTGATTAATCATTGATGACAAATCCTAATCGATAGTTTTTTGTTTTAATTTACTTTGGTTTGTTTTTGATATTCAAATCGATTGATTGATTGACTAATTGATTGATTGGTCGATTGGTTGATTGATTGATTGATTGATTGCTGTGCTGAGAGCTCGCCAGATGGCACAGTGAAAAATTACAAATTCCACTTGAAATACATAAATAATGGAAAGTAGCTCTTGTGTTGCAAGATCCAAACTGCCAGGCTGCACTAATTATTACACTTTTATTATGACACTATTAATATGACACTATTATTATTACACTATTATTATGACACTATTATTATGACACTATTATTATTACACTATTATTATGACACTATTATAATGACACTATTATTATTACACTATTATTATGACACTATTATTATGACACTATTATTATTACACTATTATTATGACACTATTATAATGACACTATTATTATTACACTATTATTGTGACACTATTATTATGACACTATTATGACGACACTATTATACAAATTATTGATCATTTCCAGCAGGACAGCAGCTCCGTGTTCATCACAACAAGCTTCACTCTGGAAGTGACGGCTGTTGGCGGCGATGAAAGGTTCCGCTCTGTTTTCAGATCAGGTTCCTGACGAGTCGCTCGGTGAAAAGAGTCGTTACGTTTGGTTCGGTCGGTGTGACGCGCGGCGAGCGAGGGAGGACTTCCTGAGCCACGAGCCAGAGTCGGAAGGGTCGGCTCAGCGGAATTCTCACAGGAATCATTTAATTCCGTCCAAATGATTATTTTTGGTGGCATGCAAAGTGTAAGGCACATTCAGTTTGAATTGTGCAAAATGCCTGCTCCTGTTTTGCCCTCAGTGATAAGAGATGAGGTTGTGAGTGGAAGATTCACTCCAGACACCAGAGTCCTTTAGAAGGTTTGTTCACCAGGAGCGGATCGTTCACCCGTGACGATGAGTAGCAGCATTCCGTCTGCTTGGGACCTTCGTGGTTAACAGCGTCGCCATTTTGCGCTGTGGGATTATTCCGTAGTAAATACGTCGGGAAAACGCCGGTCTGGATATCTGCTTGGATTTGAGATGTCGTCGGGTGAAAGAGAAAAGTACTGAGTTACATTTCAGAGTTACTTTCTGACTCAAACGCGCCATGGATGTAGCGTCACCGCTGAAGGGGATGACGGTTCGAGGGCTCGCGCTGACACCTTCCGCTCTCTCCGCCAGATGTTTTCGTTTTCAGATGGGGTCTCCTCCGGGGCGCGGTGAGCAGGAGGGCGACCCTTGAACCGGAGGGCTTCGGTTTCGATCCCCGGCGCCTGAAGACGTCCACCCCCCGGAGACGTGTGGATTCCTCCCAGGGGGGAAGGGGAGCTGACCTGGGGCCCGAGGCCTCGGAACGCCTGTCCACCCGGGGAACGCCCATCCTCCCGGAACGGAGAGGGCGTCGTAAAATGCAAAGAGAAGTTCCCTCTAAGGACACCACGAATACACAACATAAACTTGACTATAAAAAAAGAATAATATTCATGTGGGGTTTTTTTTAAACGTCTCATTTTCATTTTTATTCCCGGTCTCTTCCTTTTACGAGCTTCCAAGTTCGAGGCGGAATGTTTTGCTCACCGACCGAAACGTCAATATTTTCGACTGCTGCCTATAACTTTACCCATCATGTTTATAGTTCCGCTCTTTGTTGGGATTTCTATTTTCCTTTCTTTGATGACACCCTAGGTCGTTCCATCTCATTTACGTGCAGCCAATCGGATCAAATCATCACCAGTCCCCCCACCGCCACGCCCACACTACAAAGCCACGCCCACTGAGATGCTTTACACTAACCTTTACAGTTTGCTCCTGTTGTCAAAAATAATAATAATAATAATAACAATAATAATAACAACATCAACAAAAAATAAAAATAATAATAATAATAATTATAACAACAACAATAACAATAATAATAATAATAATACTACTACTACTAATAATAATAGTTCAACTTCAAGTTCAACTTCAAGAGAATATTTGTCACATAATAATAATAATTATAATAATAATAATAATAATATACAGCTCCCAGAATTACTTAAAATACAACTTTATTTATAACGGTTGGTTTGAGTTTGGCATCTGGGCTCGACTGCGCATCACTACCGGACCAAAAAAAAAGAGTAAAAGGTGGTCTACAGCGATGTGTACAGCAAACATAGGAGTGAAGAGCTTGAATCCCTCCATCGGATAGAAGGGTGGAGCCCAGCAGGTGGATGCAGGGGAGATAGAGGGGCGCGCAGCAAAGCAGGAAGAGCAGGAGGGACTGGCTGCTTAACAAGGGCGTGGAATCACGTGGCGCGGTCAAGTTGTCTGGCGGTACTCGCTATGCCAGCTGCGCCTCATTAACCCAAAACCGGGTGGGGTGTGTGGGGTGTGGAAGTGCATGTGGAGTGTTTGATTAGTGGTCACCTCCACCCGGCATTCTTTACGTCCTCGCCTCACCCCAGTATAGTGTCGGGCACTAATGTTCCTGGAGGGCGGCTCTATTCGGGGATATTAAGTCAAACATGGAGGCCTGATGGCACAGGGCGGAGTGTTTTCCGCTCCACTTCTAGGGCCACGCCCCCTCCCCCAGGATCAGAGGGTGCGGGCTTTGAATAACCACCGACTGCGGCGTGGGGCGGGCTTCCAGGGGTCCACCGGAGGCTGCTCCAACCACTATCTGCATCCTCTACACTTTGATTTTAAGATGTTAAGAACAGGCAGAGTGCCAAAACAAACATTAAAAAATAAATTAAAAAAAACGAGGAGGCAGAATAAAAATAAATCCTTTTTTAATTGATTTGCTGCGTAACAGCGCTGAGAGCAAGCCGGGCGATCTGAAGAACCACGCTGGTACAGCTCACCCCCGCCTGTTGCAATGCAGGACAAAAAACATATATACTGTATAATGAAATACAATATCCCTGCTTGTCTCTGGATGCTGTACATAACAATATATACAGAGAAAAAGGATTTGGGTGAAAAGGACTGAAAACGTGTTGCGTTCTTGGAAGACTGTACGTCAGTTTCCTACCGCCAATCAATGCAATGACGGAGGGATTAGAGTGAAAAGAGCTTAAAGCTTTGAGGTGCTGACAATATTGGAGATATGAGTTCAATTCATTTAGACAAAGGGAAAGACAGACAGACAGACAGACAGACAGATGGACAGACAGACAGACAGACAGATATGCAGATAGATAAGCAGACAGACAGATAGAGAGACAGACAGACAGACAGTTAGACTGATAGATAGAAAGATAGATAGATAGATATATAGACAGAGAGACAGACAGACAGACAGACAGACAGACAGACAGACAGACAGACAGATAGATAGATAGATAGACTGACACACAGACAGACAGATATATAGACAGATAGACAGATAGATGGATAGACAGATATATCGAAAGACAGACAGACAGACAGACAGACAGACAGACAGACAGACAGACAGACCGACAGACAAACAGACAGAAGGACCAGTAAATGGCCAGACGGTGCCGAGGTGCTGGGGCTAGCACTTCCCTCCCCCTTGAGCGGTGCTGGGCGGTGGCGTGCCGGGTTCCCCCTGCGCCGCCTCCGCCCGAGGATGGGACCTTTTCACCCTTGTTTTCGTCGCCGCACTCCTCAGCCGCCGTGACGCCGCCTTCGCTGCCTGGAGAGCGCCAGGTTCCCAGGGTCGTCCACGTCCCTTAGAACCCGGCGCTCTTCCAACTCCGGGGGAGATTGGGGCTCACCCCTCCCGTCCCCGTACCACCACCCTTTTTGAGAAAGAGGTCGCCGTCCATCGGGACCCGAAAACCCCGCGACAGCAGCTTCTACCCGTGGCTGCGGGGCTCAAGCAACAGTCAACAGTCGAGATAGACACATCTCACCAACAATGTACAAGCCGTGACACCTGAGTAAATACATTGTCATTTATAATCATAATTTACAACCACACCAATAACATATCCAGTGCTTAGGATCGCATTGCGTAATCTTCTTGTTGACTCTTCTTGTTTTGCATTTTTTCGGATCTTTGTATATATTTGGCAAATTGTATTTATTCTTAACTTGTAATTTTATTTACTTTACTTTATTTACTTATATTTTACTTAATTGTTTTATTATTATTATTATTATTATTATTATTATTATTATTATTATTATTATTATTATTATATTTTTAGCTTTCTGTAATGCTAACAATTGTATAAATAACCACCATGACAAATGTCTGGTACATTTATCTACATGTACATGCACCTGGCCAAATAAAGTAATTCTGATTCTGATTCTGATTCCGATTCAGATTTAGCGGAAATGTGGACGTGAATGTTGAAATGAACGTTTTCCTTTTCCCATTTGTTGCGCAGAGCGGTCTCTTCAAGGGTAGCTTTGCTATTTTTCTCATGGGGACACTGGGATTTCCACCATTTCCAACTGATCATATCACAACCTTATCGAAGGCTTGACTGCTGAGGAACCTGCAGCTTCCCAACCGGCTTCACTGCCGTCCAACGGGACGACGTGAGCAAAAAAGAAAACCTCACGGGTTTTTCCAGGGTTTCATTGACTCTTTCGCACTTCCACAAATAGGTTGCCTCGTCGACATCAGAGCTCATGTGAGAGACTAGGAACAGGAAACAGGACGTTACGCTCCGGATGTACTGTGGAAACTTCTAAAAGTAGTTTGAAATAAAATGTGATGTCAATGTCGTCGGAAACAGACACGTCGGCCTGTAATGTGAGGTTCCCGTTCCCTCAAACGAGAATTTTTTCTTTTTTTTCTAAGGCTTAATGGTTTGCCCCATTGGACTGCATTGAAGCAGAGTGAGAAGCTGCAGCAGAGTGGTAAGTTTCTCCGTCGTGAAGCGTTCGGCAAAGTTTTTGCTCTGACCAGTCATAAATAAAAGGAAGGTGTCTGTCAAAAAACATCCAACCCCTATCCTTGTTGGGTTTTGAAACGCCGATGTCTATTTCGGGGGAAGGTCAAAGATCCATTGGTGGGATTGATGTGAGCGCGGTTGATTGATGCTTGAGTTGATTGATGCTGGAGTCGACGGCAGAAGTGATAACAGTCAGGAAAAAGGATCCGATTCCACGCAGCACTCCAGTTGATGGCCATTATGTCTTCCGGTGTCACAGCCTCGCGGTGAGTAATGGCAGACGCTGTCATGCCGCCGCCCCCTCGGAAGATCGCACGAATGTTTTGTTATTGTTTGTCTGTTGTTTGTTTGTTTTTTGTTGCCCTCTCCGAGCAACACATCCTGTGAGGAACGAGCTTCCTGTTCCATGTTGAGATATCATACTGATGGATGTATTTTGCATACGCCTGTTGTTCCTGCCTTCAAAGATATGAAATTAATAAATACAAATGCTGAAAAATAATAGACTTGGAGCAGTTTTCATAATGCTTCATTAACAGCAAATTGAATCTACAAAGGACAAAATTGCGAAGGATGGACATGAAAAAAAAAGCAGTTTAAAAATAAAAAGACAGGAAATAAACAGAAATGCTCTGAAAGGCTCTGGCTCCCGACTCTAGATGCTTCAGACTCCAGGCTCCAGGCTCCAGAGGCTCCAGGCTCCAGGCTCCAGAGGCTCCAGGCTCCAGAGGCTCCAAACTCCGGGCTCTAGAGGCTCCAGGCTCTAGGCTTGAGGCTCCAGAGGCTCCAGCCTCCAGGTTCCTGGCTCCAGGCTCCGGGCTCCAGAGGCTCCAGACTCCAGGCTCAATGCTCCAGGCTCAAAGCTCCAGGCTCTCGTCTTCAAGCTCCAGGCTGCAGATTCGAGACGGCAGAGCAGGCCCGGCGCCAGAGCGTATCACTTGACAGGGCATTTTATTTTTGTGAGGGTGCACACCAGATCACCACGGCGGGTGCATCCACAAAGGCAATTTCATACGACAACATGACCAGTAACACTGTGTGCACAGTGCACATTAATCCTCATAAACAACAGCATTGTGTGCAAGTTGCCGCTCTGCAGAAAAACAATGTTACCAGGCAACAAACACAAAAATAAAACAATCTACTCACGTGCCGCTGTGTCGTTCCTACAGCCTAATAGAGCTGGATGCGACGTTTCCCTGCGGATTTGAATCTCCTCAGCAGATTGTCTTTCCACTGCCCATTGCCCTTCTTAGTCAGAATCTTTTCAAAACTTGGTTGAATCAGGTGAGTTGGCGCGGGTGGAGCAGATTATTTTTAAAGCAGAAAAGGAGTTCCCGCAGGCGGCAGTAGGGGCCCCGAATGTTAAAGCAGACTTGACCGCTCACAAGACACCTGCGGCCGGTGGTGAGAAGTGTCTTTAAAGTCCATTTCCAATCCCGCGAGGGCGGAGTAGACCCGTCTATGTGTGAGCGAATACGCCGTCAGATCAACATCGTTACTAAGCAACGAAAGGCGTAAATCTACCGGCAATGTTCCGTGTTAAAGCAAGCGTCCATGTTCCGAAAATGTCTTTCCTTAAATGTCCCCACTCTGGAAGTAGTATCATATCCAGGAAAATGCAGGAACGTGTGTGAATGGAAGCAGTTACATTTCCGTAAAGAAGGGGTGGAGCTGAATCCAAATAAAGCACAAATAGTGGGTTTTTATGAATATTTGTTTTGTCAAAATAAAAAAATATATATATTTGTTTTCGGGAAGAAAAAAAAAAAGAATTTCGGAACAAAGCCAATCCGATCTGAAACATGGAGCTCGGCTGCAAAGACGTGAAACTGAAACACGTGCGGGGACGTCGGGACCAAGCGCTTGGCTCTGCCCGCCGGCCACACGAGCGAGCGAACAGGGAGACGGAGAACGGGCGGAGAAGGTTCCTTCTCCGGAGGCGGAGGGCGGAGGACAGGTTGAAAGTGATCACACTGATTTACAAAAGTGGGGTGGAGGGTTATTGTGTCCGGGGACGGGGGCTCTGTCCCCGCTCCGTCAGCGGAGGGAAGAGTCCGCCGGGCGGGGCCACGGGGGGTGGAGCGCCGCTCGAAAAACCAATTGTGTTGCCCAGTCTGGCGTGATATTAGACACCTCTCAGCGTTACCTCGTGTGTCTGTAACAGTCATCTAATGTGGGAACAGACTCCATACGCAACTTCTACGTAAAGGAGGCCAATTCAGGAATGAATATGAATATGAATATGAATATGAATATGATAGATAATGTAGAAACAGCAATGTTACAGATTCCATGTGGGAAAAGGGGCTTAAGTTTAGAATTGGTGATATGGCGCCAGCGGCCTCGGCAGCTTTCTTCTGTTTCCATAGTAACTCCCCTCCAATCAATTCAAATCTGGGCTGATACTGTAGGTCTAAAATGCCATCACAAACAAAAAAATATTGAATGCAATTGATTCAATACAAACAATTACATCTTGAATTGAATCTTGAATCTGTTATTTTTTGCTCTGAATAGTTTATTTGAAATATAACTGTTTTTCAACATTTTAACATTTGAGGGTGGAACAGCCGCCAGCGGGCAAGGTAATAGCAAGCACAGCCCGGTCTGCCCCTAACGCCAGGCTTGCACCAGAGGCTCAGCATTCCAGGCTCTCGGCTCCAGGTTCCAGACTCTAATCTCCGGACTCCAGGCTCCAGACTCCAGGCTCCAGACTTCAGGCTCATGGCTCCAGGCTCCAGGCTCCAGGCTCCAGGCTCCAGGCTCCAGGCTCTAGGCTCTAGTCTCCAGGTTCCAGAGGCTCCAGGTTCCAGAGGCTCCAGAGGCTGGAGGGTTACCACTTGATTTAACGGAAAATAGACTTGCCGGGACAGCCCAGTGGGAAAAAGAACACACTGTGGAAATCTGATCTCCAGGCAACGTCTCAATCCTGTGCCTCCAAGGGGTTAGAGACAGGTTATTTATTTCTTTCTTCTTATCCTTCTTTTCCCTTTTCCCTCTTCTTCTTCTTCTTCTTCTTCTTCTTCTTCTTCTTCTTCTTCCTCTTCTTCTTCTTCTTCTTCTTCTTCTTCTTCTTCTTCTTCTTCTTCTTCTTCCTCTTCCTCTTCTTCTTTTTTACAACGCAGCCGTTTGGGTTAGCGCATAAATCACCTCTAAGTCGCCTTAAGTCCAAATCCTCCCGAGCTCTGAATGGTGTCTGGCGGTTTGGACTGTGGGATTGCCACCGAAAATTGAATTTTAGTTCTGCGGATTTACTTATTGTTGGGGCGCGATCATCATTCATGGATTTGGCTTCGTCTCAGTTGCTTTTCTTTTTTCTCACTTTTCGTATTGTTAAGAGAGGTGAAAGGGTCGGGGTGGGTGGGGTGAAATACCGTTTGGATTGATTTCTATGGCTGGGATCAAATAAAAAAACAAATAAACAAACAAACAAATGAATAGATAAATAAATAGATAAATAAAAATAGATAAATTATTATTATTATTATTATTAGATAATATTATATATATTATAAATTATCTAGTATTTTTATATAAAAGAAGCGGAGCAAAATTGTCCTATGAGTGGCACAGACTAGACTGGTGGATGTTTTTAAATGTTCTTTTTTTTGATCTATCCATCCATCCATCTATCTATCCATCTATCTATCTATCTATCTATCTATCTATCTAACTATCTATCTATCTATCTATCTATCTATCTATCTATCTATCTATCTATCTATCTATCTATCTATCTGTCTATCTATCTATCTATCTATCTATCTATCTATCTATCTATCTATCTATCTATCTATCTATCTATCCTTTTATCATCCATCTGGTTAAATCACTGTGTATTTTGGTTGCTCCAACATCACACTGTAACACCGCTGCCATGTGGAGCCGTGACCCATTTATTCTTTTTTTTTTTGGGGGGGTATTTATCACCCACCACCACCAACACCTCCACCTCCACCTACACACCACCAGTCATGGAACAACAGGTTCCTCTCCAGCATGAGCGTTGCCAGTAAAACAAATTGTCCATTAGCATAATAACTCAGTGGACTGTCCTACAGAAGGCATGGGGGGAGGTGCGGGGGTGGGGGTTTGTAATGTTGGCAGCTTCCTGTCCATTGGCTGGTGTGTGCGTGTGTGTGTGTGTATGTGCGGCCGTCCGCGTGCACCCACCATTGGCGAGGCCCTCAGACTGACTCGGGCATCGGGCAAGGCAGCCATAAATAATTCAATGGGCGTCCCAGTGCAAAGGTAAACAACGATGGTAATTAGGGGGCGGAGGTGTGTGCACGGCGGTGGAAGTGTGTGCAGAGTGGAGGTGTGTGCATGGTGGTGGAGGTGTGTGCACGGCGGTGGAGGTGTGTGCACAGTGGAGGTGTGTGCATGGCGATGGAGGTGTGTGCATGCCGGTGGAGCTGTGTGCACGCCGGTGGAGGTGTGTGTGCACGGTGGAGGTGTGTGCACGGTGGTGGAGGTGTGTGCACGGCGGTGGAGGTGTGTGCACGGCGGTGGAGGTGTGTACACGGCGGTGGAGGTGTGTGTGTGCACCACGCACAGGGAGATTACTGAAAGGGCAGTCGCTTTCACCGCTGCCCAGAGACAAGCGTGGGATTCGAAAGACGGGGAGGGGGGCAGAGGCGCTGCCAAGCTAAGCAAACAGCTGAGACATAGTGTGTGTGTGTGTGTGTGTGTGTGTGTGTGTGTGTGTGTGTGTCTCAGTATTTGCATGTGTCTTAATGTGTTACTCTGTTTGCAGGGTGTTTCTGTTATAAGAGGATAAGATTAGACGAGATAAGATGATGGGATGACAATATTAGATTTGATAAGATAAGACATAAGATTAGATAATACAAGATGATACATTGACCGACGACAACATGACGACATTGCCCTGTGTCTGCCCGTGTTATCTGTAAACTCCCCAAAAGAAAGAAACGCGATCTCTCTTCAGCGTTTCCCCCCGCGTTCCCCTGCTCCGCCAGCTCGGCGGCGCCGGTCGCTCGTCTCAGGCGCATGTGGGGTGTATAGACGCTGCCGTATATTTGAGCGCTCAAAGGGGCTTTCAGTCACTCAAAGCCCCTTTCCCCATTGACGTATTCCCTTAAAGCTGTTCCAATTCCATCGATTTTAATATATAAGTGCGATTGTTTGGGGCACAATAAAATCCCGCATTTAGGCGGTTTAGCACCAAGGGCAGCGCAGTTGTACAATTTCTTCACTTTCTTCCCATGGAGAGCGTCAGCTCATGTTGCCATGGATACGATAATAAAGGGATGACTCATAGATTCTGAATGGTTTCTCTCTCTATAAAATCCACACATGCCAAATTGTTTGCACAATTTACAGGAAAATGTCACAATGATATTAACGATATTCTCCCCAAAACAGTTTGACGGACACTGGAATATGGATAAATATAAGACGTTCACGTTGATTAAATAGTGCCGATCATTCCTGGCGACGGTGGCATGGATCCCCCGATGAAGCCGAAGGGTACGATGGCTGGAAATATGATTTTTTTTTTTTGCCCTTTGTAAACAGAGCTGAGCGGCTGCCTGCTCCACCTCATCGTCCGTCGGCAGCTGAGCCTCAAAGGGCCGGGTACTAAAAATGTGGGGAAAGTAGAAAGAACCCCATCGAAGAAAGAAATCAGAGCGAAAGAGTCATCTTGGCCCCGACGTGGTCGGTGGACTCAATTCAAGGTGTCAAAGTGGATTATACGGTGCAAAAATGAACTGGAAATTAAAGCTGAACCCTGGACCCGTCGTCTCAAGCGGAGCATAACTGTGTAAACTTCTGTCCAGTTGCAGACAGAGGAGGGCAGCGAGCTCTACATGGACCAATTTAAGTTAATGGGAGGTTGGTGAGTGGCCTCTGGACCGATGGGGAAGGTCAGCGGGTGTTGTTTGGTCCAATGGCAGAGGATAGGGAGTGCTGATTGGACCATTGACCAAAAGGGAGAGGTCACTCAGTCATTGAGACCAATGGGGGAGGACGGGGAGTGATGTGTGCACCAATGGGTGAGGTCGGTGGTTGTTGTTTGGACCAATAGGGGAGGGAGTTATGTTTGGACCAATGGGGGAAGGACAGGGGGTTATGTTTGGACCAATGCGGGGGGGTCAGGGAGTGTTGTTTGGACCAATGACAGAAAGGGAGAGGTCGCTGAGGGACTGGCTGCCTAAACAGGCCGGCCCATAAGGCGCGTGGAAGCATGTGGCGCCGTCGAGTTGTCTGACAGAACCAGCTCCGCAGGCCCCGCCTCATTTATCGTGACCTTAAAGCCGAAATGATCGACGGATCCAAACGCTGCGGATAACTGACCCGGAAAGAGTTGTTCGGGCGGATAAACAACCGACACCGTGGCAACCGTGGCTAGACAAGCACACTTTTGGTGGGAAAGTGAGAGGGGACACAGGGACACAGTAAATACAGAGCCATATTTGGACGGTACTTCCTGTCAGCAACCCGACCACGCCGCTCGCCGCGTGAGCTCCGTGTTACCTCAACCTGACGACGGAGCTTAATTGGGATATTTAGTGCATGTAAACGCATTGGCGGTTAGCAGACAGGGCGCCCAACGGAAAACAAACATAACAGGGTGAAATGAGGGAAATGAGTGGTTAAAAGGGCGGTGACAGCAGGCGGTGCCGTCCGTGCCCTGCATGCTGACACCACCCTCATCCTGTCAAAGAGCTCTGTGTGTTGAGCTGCTGCTGCTCCACATTTTATAAATGTATATCAAATATTGAACATGTACTGTTGTGATGCTTATGTTTTACATGATTGTGTGTGTGTGCGTGTGTGTGTGTGAGCATGTATGCGTACACACACTGTTGTATCTATGAAGGAGAGCATATGTGTCGTGTGCATGTTTATGGATTTTCTTTTCATTTGTCATCATCATTCAAACTCAGACAATTCATTCAGATTAGAGATTAGAAAAGATTTTATATATATATATATATATATACATATATATATATATATATATATATATATATATATTTATATAAATATGTTTTTTATTATATACATATATAAATATATTTATATAACTTTGTTTTTTATTATATATACAAATGATACAGTATTGTATACTACTGTGTATAGAGTAGATAGATCTTTTCTAAAGTTTGACCCGAGGAATGCTAATCCCATCACTCTCAGTTGAGTCTCTGAGACCCGTGTGTGCATGTGACTGTATGTGTGTAAAGTGTGTATGTGTGTGTGTGCATATGTGTATGTGTGTGTGTGTGTCTGTGTGTGTGTGTGTGTCTGTGTGTGTGTGTGTGTGTGTGTGTGTTTCTGTGTGTGTGTATGTGTATGTGTGTGTGTGTGTGTGTGTGTGTGTGTGTGTGTGTGTGTGTGAATATTTACACATGTTCTTTGTTGTGAGTGCGTGTGTTTTGCGCATATTCCAGTATTTCAGTGTATGATGTTTCTACTTGTGTGCACGTTTGAGTGTGCATGTGTAATTTTGTGTGTGTGTGTGTGCGTGTGCGTTTGCGTGTGCGTGTGTGTGTGTGTGTGTGTGTGTGTGTGAAGAAGAAGAAGAAGAAGAAGAATCATTCGTCACCCCACCGCACTACAACATACGCACACCTGTGTGTGTGTGTTTGAATGTGCGTGTGTGCGCATGTGTGTGTGTATTTGGGTGTGTGTGTGTGTGTGTGTGTGTATCTGTGTGTGTGTGTGTGTGTGTGTGTGTCTGTGTGAGTGTGCGCATGTGTGTGTGTGTGTGTATTTCTTAGCATAAAAACTCAGTGGTCAATGTGTGTGTGTGGACATATATATTTGTTCTTATTCTGAGCATCCGTGTGTCAGTCAAACGACGTCCGTCTTCTTAGCGCACGGCAGCTGCGTTGATTTCAGTTCATTCTGTTGATTTTGGCGACAAAAGAATCATAATAACAAAAGTCATGAACAACAAATGTAGGAGAAAGAAAGTAAAATGTTCCTGAGATCCTGATCTGCCTGTCTGCC
This sequence comes from Zeus faber, assembly GCF_960531495.2. Lineage (NCBI taxonomy): Eukaryota > Metazoa > Chordata > Actinopteri > Zeiformes > Zeidae > Zeus > Zeus faber. Next base: position 27,870,398 of record NC_137204.1, on the reverse strand, counting down.
TGCCTGTCTCTGTCTGTCTGTCTGCCTGTCTCTCTCTCTCTCTCTCTGAGTGGATGGTATTTGTCGCAGAGCGAGTGACTTTCTCACTACGCCTTCAATTCATTTTTACTGACGGGTGTGGTTTTTTACTCGTAGTGGTGTGTACCTACAGCGGGTGGGGGGTGGTGGTGGTGATGGTGGTGGTGGCGGTGGTGGTGTGTGGCGGCAGCGGCGTCGGACCTCACCAGGCTGACGCAGAAGCGCGGGGTTCACATCTCGCTGCTTCCCCGTGTGGCGTGGAGGAGGCGGCGCTGGCGGTGGCGCAGGTCGTCGGATGAGTCATGCGGTGGTTATTTTTATACACTCCTGAGAGAAGGTGAACACAGTGGTGGTGGTGGTGTGAGAGAAGGTGAGCGCGGTGGTGGTGGCGGTGGTGGTGGTGGTGTTAGAGAAGGTGAACACGGTGGTGGTCGCGGTGGTGGTGGTGGTGGTGTTAGAGAAGGTGAGCACGGTGATGGTGGTGGTGGTGTTAGAGAAGGTGAGCACGGTGATGGTGGTGCTGGTGTTAGAGAAGTTGAGCACGGTGGTGGTGGCGGTGGTGGTGGTGGTGGTGTTAGAAAAGATGAGCACGCTGATGGTGTTGGCGGTGTTAGAGAAGGTGAGCACGGTGGTGGTGGCGGTGGTGGTGTTAGAAAAGGTGAGCACGGTGGTGGTGGTGGTGTTACCTTACCGTGTCGCCTCTCTCAACCGCAGCGAAAAGGGTGACGCCGTCCAATGTCCCACCCTCTATTAGTGACAAGATTCTGATCAGGGATCGAAATCCGCATGCAAAGCACCTGAGCTGGAACAGGTGGTGTCTGACAGGAGACGTGTTCAGATGATCCTCAAAAAAAAACGAAGGGGCATCTAAACGTGTGTTTTAAAACAAGAGTCGATGACGTTGACGACAATCTTTACATGGGAGGGGCCACCTGATGAGAAAGCCTCTGTGTCCGGGGAGAAGATCAGAGCACCAGCGGGGACGGACGGAGGGGAGGCTCCGGGTCAGACCCAGGTGGAGGTGGTTCAGGAGAACAGGACTGAGACGGCTGTGACATCAGCAGCTTCAGGTGGAGCTGGTGAAGGTGCAGGTTGGAAGGAGGGAGAAATGGAGGACAGTGCTCCGGCAGTGCTGACAGAAGGCAGTGAGGATGAGGAGATGATGGAGGAGGAGTCCCTACTCACCGTACCTCGCCTAGAGAGGAACAAACAAGAGTAACATTGGCTCAGGGGTGAAAAAAGGTGACAGGGCAGTCGAAAGGAAAAAAAAAAAGATGGAACCTTTCACCTTTTCTAGTTTCACCTTTTACCGAAGGTGAAACTAGAACTCAGCGATGGAGACGACACAGACACAGCACGAAGCCTCAGTTCTTCTCCTGTCTCACTGTCTTCTGTCTCTCTGCCTGGAGTGGGAACTCTCAACCTAAATGGAGCGAGAGACATTCAGAAAAAGCGTCTGTTCCAGAGTTTAAAACGCAAGAAAATTGATGTCACCTTTATCCAAGAAACACACAGTGATTCTTAATGAGACAGACTGGAAGAGTGAGCGGGCGGGGCCACATGACCTCGACCAGCGTTGGGGTGGGAGTTTTATTCTCTCAGAGTTTCACCCCTTTCTCCTTACCCTCGAACATGTGTGTGAGGGCAGGGTGATGGTGGTACGGGCCAAGTTTGAGTGTTTGAGTGTTGTTTTTATCAATGTGTACGTTCCCACTGAAGGCCTTGACAGAGTGCTGCTCTTAAATAAGTTAAGTAAAGTCCTTTTAAGCAGTTGTAATCAAGATAATTTTTTTTTTTTTTTTTTTTTAAACTGTACGGAGATTTTAACTGTACGGAAAATGACTTTAGACAGAAAGCACATGGAACCTCATGCTGCATCCGGACGAGCCATGGCAGAGCTGAGGGAGGTGCATGGGCTGGTAGATGTCTGAAGAATGATGCACATTGAGAAGAGACAATACACATGGGCACACACCAGGGACTATTTTATTTCCCTGGCAAGACTAGACAGGTTTTATTGTTTTCACCATCATTATAACACATTTACAATGTGTATAATGATGCCTGTCGCTTTTACTGACCAATCCTTAGCCTTGTGTGGCCCAAGAGTGCTTTTTGGCATCTTAATACCACCCTACTGAGTGATAATAATTTTCTGGATGTTTTTAGATGTTTTTGGAGTGATTTTAGAAGGAAGGAGTAGGAGTTTACCTCTCTCAGACAATGGTGGGACTGTGGAAAAGTAGAGATTAAGCAACTCTGTCAGTAGTTCACTCTCAATGTCACACGAGACATCTCCAGGTCTATGAAGGATCTATACACCGAGAGAGTGGAACAGGAGATCAAGGACAAATTAAGGTCCTGAACTCTAAAAAAGTTGCGCTAGCGGACCTACTTGGCACTAAAGTTCAGGGGGCGCTGGTCCAGTCACATTTTCTGTCCGAGAACTTAATGGACAAACCTTCCAAGTTCTTGCTCAGTTTGGAGAAGGCGAAAGGACAAAGCAGACTCATCCACACTTTGTACTCTGCCAGTGGACAGGAGCTTAGGGATCCAAGAGAGATACGTGGCAGGGCTATGACTATGTGGAGGATGAAGAGTTGTTCAACTCATTCTGCAGTGACCTGCCATAGGTCTCTGAAGAGACCCACATGGAGGTGGAGGAGCCACTGGCTCCAGAGGAGCTGTACTTCACACTTTAGAGCATGGAGGGGGGCAAGGCCCCAGGCATAGATGGGCTTGTGTTGGAGAATTCTCACTGCGTGGTTGGTGAAGTTAATCTGCCCGCTACAGGAAAGCAAACTGAGAGTATTAAAGATATTTATTCCTCAGAATGAAGAGAAAGATACAGACATACTTCAAAACAGTGATTGGATCAGTCTGTCTCTGCTTCTGCTGAAGAAGGTTTCATACCGATGAAAGGTTGTGTACCATTGGTCAGCTTGTCATTTATAGGACTATGGCCCCAAATCCTATCCCCGGGTGTTTCTCTTATACAATGATTTAACAGTCAAAATCTGGTCACAGATACAATCTTACTGTGCTATAAAACAAACCGCAATGCTCTGTCAAGCCCCTGGGGTTATCCTTATCTCCACACAAGGTTGAGTGAAGATGGAATGTGATCTGGTCTTTACAATACAGTATGGAATTATCTGAAAGAATTCTTCATGTGAGCTCTAGATGACTCATTAAAACCTCAAGGCAATGTGTTTTAAAAGCTACGTAACATACAAAAAGGCAATTGTCCTATATAAAACATCATGATGTGAAACGTCATTCAAAGTATTGATCATCTGCATTTTTCTCTCACACTCCCATATTTTGTTCCTACAGGAACTGGATACCTCAAGGAAAATGCAATAATGCTAACATTTCATATAACTGAGACAAAGGGATCAGAAAATCACTTATAAATTGAATTCAATTATACTACAGAGATGTTGTTGTCTTTTAAATGTTTTAATGAAAGCTTTAATGAAATGGTTTAACCTCTGAGCTGCAGGAGGACAGTTTTAACCCTTTCACCAAAAAAAAATAAAAATCTCCAAGACATAAAGAACCGGTGACCGGTATCTCTGCTCTGCACAGACGACAAGCTCCTGTCGAAGCTTCTGGCAAACAGACTGAGGAAGGTAATGGCAGAGCTCATTCATCTGGACCAGACTCACTGCGTGCCTAGTAGGTCGATCCTAAACAATGTTTCATTGATTCGGAACATTTTTTACGTCTCTGGTTCATTGGATTTTAACTACTGGTCTCGTGTCGTTGGACCAGCAAAAGGCGTTTGATTGTGTTGAGCATCAATACTTATGGAAAACTTTGGAAAAGTTTGGTCTCAGCCCAGGTCAGGCTGCCAAGAGCAAGGTTTTGTATCAGGGCATTAGGAGTGTACTGAAGATCAATGGGGGTCTGAGTCGGCCTTTTAATGTGCACAGGGGGATCCGACAGGGTTGCTCATTATCTGGCATGTTGTATTCACTCTCCATTGAACCCATGTTACAAAAGATTCTAAATGTTTTAGAAGGACTGCTTTTACCAGATTTTGGCATGAAATATGTTTTATTGGCCTATGCTGATGATATCATTGTCCTTACAAACAAAATATTTCGGAACAATTTCAGCTGCAAAGGTAAATTGGGAGAAAAGCAATGTGTTAGCTGTTGGGAGCTGGCCCACTGGACTTCCTATACTACCAGGAGGTCTCAGCTGGAGTAGGACTGGTTTTAAGTTTATCAACAGACAGACAATGAAGAGAAACAGGGAAGGAGTGACAGAAAAAGAAGAGGGGAGGTTGTTCCAAGTGGAAGTGGCTACTACCCAAAATATCTTAGAAGGGAAGGGTTTTAATCATCAACAACTTGGTAGCCTCTGTACTGCGGCACAGCCTGTCCTTCCTATCAGAGTCTTTTGTAAACATGGAGGGTGCATGGTCCTTTCTGGGACTCAACGGGAACTATTTTTCACTGTTACATTGAATGTCTGAGACTTTCATGTTTATTTGTCGTTCTTAAAACTGTTTGTTGCTTTTAGTGAGAAATGGTCCAATTTTGCTTTTATTTAAGGTGTCGGTTATAAAACAAACAACTGCGACAAAATGGCGACTGCTGAATTTCTTGCAGGGGAGAGCGAAGCTGTCCATCTACAGGGGTAGGAGGATAACGGTGCAGAGCAGATCGGACCCGGGAGCAGCCGACCCCGGGTGGGGTCTGGATGGGGTCTGGGTGGGGTCTCGGTGTGGTGTCTGGGTCGAGCAGCCTGGAGGAGTTCACACAACAGTGGTGCTACTCCAACTTCATCTGTTCTGTAGTGGAGGGAAATCTTTTCTTTCGCCCCATTTTTAAATTACACTCGTAATCATGTGCTCTATGTTTACGTGTATGTTGTCTTTTTTTGTTGCTGTTTTTTACATTTAGCTTTTAATTTAATTTTTTTGTTTCTTTGTTGTTATGGATGTTTGATTGATTTTTTTTATGAATGCATATGCTTGAGGTTATCCTTTAAAAATAATTATATAAAGGTTTTTTAAAAATCATCTCTCTCTCATCACATGTGATTCCTCCACAGTAACAACATTACATTACATTGATCAGACGCTTTTATCCAAAGCGACTTACAATTATTCAAACAGCGACGGACGCAGCCATCAGGAGCAATTAGGGGTTAAGTGTCTTGCTCAAGGACACTACAGCATGCTAGCAGGAGGAGCCTGGGATCCAACCAGCAACCTTTAGATCACTAGACCACCAGCTCTACCTCCTGAGCTACCACCCCAAAATGTTTGGACAGGAGACAGTTTGTGTGTGTGTGTGTGTGTGTGTGTGTGTGTGTGTGTGTGTGTGTGTGTGTGTGTGTGTGTGTGTGTGTGTGTGTGTGTGTGTGTGTGTGTGTGTGTGTGTGTGTTTGTGTGTGTGTGTGTGTGTGTGTGTATGTGTGTAGGTGTGTGTGTGCAGGTGTGTGCGGGAGTGTGTCTGCATGTTCGTGTGTGTGTCACATGTAATTTCTTGCAAGTCCAATTCAAGTTTCTTATGGTGTAGTAAACGTTCTATCTGCTGCACGTCAGAGGCTCTTAGATACAGAGCCATTTCACAGTATGTATACAGTATATCATCACACATTTATTTATCAGCATATCAGAGTTGATTAGTTATTCAAATCAATGCATAGATGAGGAGTGTATGGTATGAATTATAATACATGGACAAAGACAGCTGAAGCTTCAGTTTTTTAGTTCAGGATTGTATTGTTTCTCATAACATCAACGTACAGTATCGGCCAAGTGTGCATGAAAAACCTTTTTCTTTTACTTTTCTCTCATAATTTCTCCTCGATCGATGTCAATTCGTCAATAAGAAAATATTTCACAACGACAAAACATAAATAATTACAACAACGACTCCATAATAGAGGAAAATACTTGGATGGAATAACATTTTTATCTAAATAAATGAGAAGAACAAACTGATCGAAAGACACTGAGAAATAAGACCCTGATTACAGTTTATAACACAAGTTACTTCAAGTCTCTATCAGGTTTAAATATTTGCCTGGTTTTTGTAGCACTATCTCTTGGAGTTCTTGTGTTTGTTTTGCAATTCTCACTGATGGGGATAGGGTCAATTTCCTGCTCCTGGTTGCCTCCGTCTGCACAAATAGAAATATGTGACCCACCGCATACTTTAGGGTCATTTGGCAGCAAACAAGGTGTCAGTTGTGCAACTCAAGCAAAGATTTTTTAAGCTATGACTTGTTAATGACAAGGGTGTGGCAAACTTTGATTCTGAGATAATCACCTCAAAAGTTTCACCCACACCAGCTTCATTCACCCAGCTCCCAGAATGCAAATGATTGGAGGACCACCAGCCTCATGGCTACTTAACACACTGCTGAATGGGCCAATCACTGCTTTGTTCTTGTGTTTTGAGGGAATGTTGAACAGCGTCATCAACACACAACTATTTTTGTTTTTAAAAAAGCATTTATTGAACAGTAAGCATACATATCTTTTATAAAAGTTATTATTAAGTTATTATTTTGGAGTTTAAAAGGACGGACAACAAAACAACATGTACAGTCTATCAATATTATGAGTCTCAGAAAATCTGAAATCTAAAAATCTGTCACCAACCTCAACGGACTTCATCACGTCATCGACTTCTTCGGTTGTAACAACAACGGACATATCGTCGGTCTCCTCCGGTGGTTCTTGAAAATATTCATTACATTAAGTTTGAAACCAGCTGTTTGACATGTTCTCCAAGTCCAGAGTAACATCACATTCAGCGTCGCTGTCGTTCTCAGCGTCCCTGTCGGAGAACTGACTATCATCGCGGAAAAGTCCAGTACGCGCTGCTGACACTCACTTGTGTCTATCGCACTGGTCAGAATATGGTCCCACATATGTTTTGCATAGGTTTTCTTCTTCGATGGTACACGTTGGCCCCTCCACAATGATGTCTCTGTGTGTGTGTGTGTAAAAGTAGTATGATTTAAAGGTTGAACTCTATCAAAACGGTTTCACATTGTGACTTCAAATCACATGGAATATGGAGGAATGATCTTCACCTGGACGCTCGCTTTAAAGGAAACCATCGATCTGTGTTGTTCAGCTCTGTTCAGCGTCTCGGTAAGTGAACTGTGTTTCCCCATCTAATCTAACGGGAATATTTAACTCCACGGTTTAACATTTTTCTACTATTTAGCAATAAAACTGGGTTTTGATCATACATTGAGAGATGAAAAAAAACAAAGGAACACGAATCTGGAAAAATCTCTTTTTCCTTCAAGATAGATTTTTTCAACTGTTTGGCTGCTCCTGGCCATTTTAGAAATGCGTGAGATCGCGGCTTTTTCTGCGGTGGGTCACATATAGAAAAATAAAAAAGAAAAAAAGTTTTAGATCTCCGTCATCTCCACTTGGTCTTGAATAATTCGTCTCAACCATCATGCAGAAAAAAAAAAAAAAGGCAAAACCTCTGTTACCTTGGACCAGCGTCAACACATTCCCAAAGCTGCGCGTGGCTTGAAGCTGATCCCATCCATCCAAGAATCGCTCTGCTGATTGGTGGACTGCGGTGCATAGCTATCGAGCTTCCGATTGGCTGAGTGTGACATCACTCAGGTTTTGAAGATTGTTCATAGTCCATCATCTCCTCCGAGTCCAGTCCCAAGTCTTTTGAGGACAGGACTGGAGTCGAACTGTGTGAGACTGGGCCCACTCTCTGGTGTGTGTGTGTGTGTGTGTGTGTGTGTGTGTGTGTGTGTGCATGTGTGTGTGTTTTACTACACTTGTGAGCACAAGTCTCGAAATTAACTATTTTTAGGGTGAGAAGTGCACCAGCAACCAGCGTCCTCACTTATAGGCCGTATTTGACCAGGCCTCACTTTGATACCAGTACAATAGTGTGTGCGTGTGCGTGTGCGTGTGCGTGTGTGTGTGCGTGTGTGTGTGTGTGTGCGTGTGTGTGTGTGTGTGTGTGTGTTTGTGTGTGTGTGTGTTTCTTATAATTCTGTGTGAGCATCTGTGTTTCAGTATTTGTTTTACAATGTCCGTGTAGCACATATCTCAGGATTTAAATGGCTGTGTGCATGCATGTGTGTGTGTGTGTGTGTGTGTGTGTGCATTTGTATGTGTGCGTACACCCAAAGTTGTGTATTTCCCTCTTCTCCGTTTCCGTGCTCACACAGAGTTAAGCAGCAGCGTTGGTCATGGGGAGAGATTTAAGACTCCCACAAATCCCTCTGTGTGAAAAAACAATGCATCGCGAGTTCCCCCCGACTGCCAAGCACTGCAAACACCACCTCACCAGAGGGAGGCACCGCAAATCCTTCATGTTGGCCACAATGCACACACACACACACGCACACACACACACACACACACACTAACACACAAACACATGCGATTCATTTTGGATTTCGGGTTGCTGCCATCCTCAGGGGCCAGAAGGACAAGAAAGCAGAAACAAAGCCACAATGTAGTTACAGGCAAACAACTTCAGTGTATCTTCTAAGAAAATGCTTTAATGTTAGAGATGGTTAAGTTCAGGTATAATGTTATAGATGGTTAAGTTTGGTATAATGTTATAGATGGTTAAGTTTAGGTATAATGTTATAGATGGTTAAGTTTAGGTATAATGTTATAGATGGTTAAGTTCAGGTATAATGTTACAGATGGTTAAGTTTAGGTATAATGTTAGAGATGGTTAAGTTTAGGTATAATGTTATAGATGGTTAAGTTCAGGTATAATGTTATAGATGGTTAAGTTTAGGTATAATGTTATAGATGGTTAAGTTCAGGTATAATGTTATAGATAGTTAAGTTTAGGTAAAATGTTATAGATGGTTAAGTTTAGGTATAATGTTATAGATGGTTAAGTTCAGGTATAATGTTATAGATGGTTAAGTTTAGGTATAATGTTATAGATGGTTAAGTTCAGGTATAATGTTATAGATGGTTAAGTTTAGGTATAATGTTATAGATGGTTAAGTTCAGGTATAATGTTATAGATGGTTAAGTTCAGGTATAATGTCATAGATGGTTAAGTTTAGGTATAATGTTATAGATGGTTAAGTTTAGGTATAATGTTATAGATGGTTAAGTTTAGTTATAATGTCATAGATGGTTAAGTTCAGGTATAATGTTATAGATAGTTAAGTTTAGGTAAAATGTTATAGATGGTTAAGTTCAGGTATAATGTTATAGATGGTTAAGTTTAGGTATAATGTTATAGATGGTTAAGTTCAGGTATAATGTTATAGATGGTTAAGTTTAGTTATAATGTTATAGATGGTTAAGTTCAGGTATAATGTTATAGATAGTTAAGTTTAGGTATAATGTTATAGATGGTTAAGTTTAGTTATAATGTTATAGATGGTTCAGTTCAGGTATAATGTTACAGATGGTTAAGTTTAGGTAAAATGTTATAGATGGTTAAGTTCAGGTAAAATGTTATAGATGGTTAAGTTCACGTATAATGTTATAGATGGTTAAGTTCACGTATAATGTTATAGATAGTTAAGTTTAGGTATAATGCATTGGAACGAATGGATCCAATTTTTCCTCAGCGCAAAACCAAAAATAAACCCAACTCCTCAAGGCTGATATTAACCTGGCAGAGACGACTGAAATGAAATGAATGTTAGCTCCAGCACCGGGGGCTTGAGCCCCTATATTTAAATAGGGCCAGGATGGTGTTTGGGACGGAGCAGCCCCTGTAATTGTGATTTGAAGGGCCGGCGGGGGGGGCTTGGTATTTTCTCCTGGAAAATGGAAGTCAGGGGTCACAGCATAATCAAGCCGGGCCTTGTTCCCAAAATACCTAATCTGCATTAATTTAATTCGAGGCTGATTTATCTCATCTTTTCCGTGGTGATTCACCAGGATTGGATTGGAGGATTGGACCTCAGATATAATCACCGTTTGTTTGTTTTTTTTGCCTTCGAAAAATAAGCCGGAGAACGGCGCAGACGGAGAGAGAGAGAGAGAGAGAGAGAGAGAGAGAGAGAGAGAGAGAGAGAGAGAGAGAGCAGCCAGTTGAGTCTTTTTTTTTTTTTTTTATGTAAAGAACTTTCCCTATTCGAGGCGTTGTTTGTGAATATCAATATGCTTTGCATATTTCATAATGTTTTTTTTTATTGAGGTCAGCTGCGGTTGGAGAGATTTAAATTTGTATTTATAGTGCGGCTGATTATACACCTGAATGAATCCAGCAGACACAAGGTGTGATCTCAAACCATCTATTTTTTTCCCGAATTGCGTCGGAATAATGTGCTTTAGGCATGGATTTTAATTCCTTAATACCCTTTGAAAATTGCATCTTGAAAGGGTACGTCCTCCTCTGTCAGGGAAGTGTCTCCCCTGCCGACGAAAAGGATTCTCACAATGAAGAGGGTCTCAGTGTATTTCCACAGATGTGGTTCAGGTCTCTGGTTCTGGTTCAGGTCACGTGTACAGAACATCAGGACTGTCAAAGTTAACGGATATTAACGCGTGAAGGCAAATTCCTTTTCACGCCATGATTTCATTTTGACGCATTAACGCTCGTTCTGTCATGAGCGGAGGATTTTTTTTTTTTTCGGGGGGTGTGGTTGGGGGACTGTCTGATCTGTTTTTGGTGTGTGTGTGTGTGTGTGTGTGTGTGTGTGTGTGTGTGTGTGTGTGTGTTCTCGCCGCCAAACACGACTGATGATTGGTTGCATTGTTTAGTTTGCATGCCGCGTCGACACCGACGTGTCTCCCTGATATATCCACGACAATAAAGCATACCTTCCCTCCACAAGCACGCACACACACACACACACACAGGCAGCACACACACACACACACATACACACACATGCAGCATACACACACACACACACACACACACACACACACACACACACACACACACACACAGGCAGCACACACACACACACACATACACACACATGCAGCATACACACACACACACACACACACTCACACACACACACACACACACACAGGCAGCACACACACACACACACATACACACACATGCAGCATACACACACACACACACACACACACACACAGGCAGCACACACACACACACATACACACACATGCAGCATACACACACACACACACACACACACACAGGCAGCAAACACACACACACGCACCCCCACACATACACACACACACACACACACACACACACACAGGCAGCAAACACACACACACACACACACACACACACACACACACTCACACACACACACACACACGCGCACACACACACACACACACACACACACACACACACTCACACACACACACACACACACACCTGGCCAATCACTACAGGTGTTGGTCCCACGCGGCGTCTGCAGAGAATACTCAGAAAATAAACAGAAAGATTCGATGTCTTTCAAAATCCAACTTTTAGCATCTTTGCAAAATTGAAGATGTAAACTTTCATTCACTGAAACCTTGAACGCGACACGATCGGCTCAATCATGTTGAAATGTTCCTAAAAAGCCGTCCTCCCAGCGGGCTGCGGATGGACCCGCCTCACATTATGTCCAGTATGTGGCGGCGGCGGGGTGCAGTGGCAGACGCCAAATGTTGTAATAATCCATGGATGGATGAGGGATGATCATCAGCACAATATAAAAAGGTAGAAATAAATAAAATAGTATTAATAAAAAAAAAAAAAAAAAATAAAAATAATAATAATAATAATATTAAAAGACTGTTTTTCTTGTGTGGTCGTGATTGGTTCAGAGACAGAGAAGGTGGGACATCTGGTGATGGTGCGCTACGTTCTCACTCCTCATTGGTTGAACAGTACCAAAGTGGTAACTTTTTAGGGTTTCTGGACAATATTTGTCATTGTTTTTGGTTGTAGATTGATTTCCAATCAACATAAATTTGCAAAAAACAATCATATTTGTAAACTCCCATGTTGACAAGAGTGTTAAACACCTGAAACATAAGGTACAATTTGAACGGATAAAAATGCTGTTCGTTTGTGATAAATTGCGATTAATTATGGCTAATAAATATTTTTTATAGATTGCCAGCCCTATATACATATATATATTTATATATATATATATATATATATATATATATAATAAAAATAAATAAAAAACTATATATTATATATTATATATAGTTTGTACTAAATTCAGTATAAACTGACTATAATTTGACTTAGAATTGAGTCAATGTTTAAAGTTACCTCAGTATCGACTTGTCCAGTGTTAATACTAATTATATAATTTTATATTATATAATATAATATTATATCATATTATATTATATCATTTTATTTTATATTATATTATATTATATTATATTATATTATATTATATTATATTACATCATATCGTATCATATTATATCATATTATATATCAGATTATGTTGGATATTTTGTTATTATATGATATCATATTATATATTATATGATATTATTTTATATTATATCATATTATATGATATTACATGATATTTTCACTGAGTCAATGTCCTTAAGTCTTAAGCCTTAAGTTTAAATATTAGGTGACGGGAGGTTAAGTTTAGGTTTCAGTGTAGGCTTATCAAAGGCTTTTGGGGTTCGGATTGGGATGAGAAATTCATCCAAATGCCAAATATTTAGGGAGTCTCCAATGTACAGACTAGTGAAAACAAGTTGATATAAGTTACGTTTTGGTTCACAATGCATAACATAAGTTTAAAATGTCAGACTCAAGAGTCTCAACGTTGGACAAATGAAGTGTTCCCAGATTTGAATAATTATAGGGTTTGTTTGGTCAGCCGCGGGAAAAAGGTCAACGTCTGACTTTGTTAAATCACTTCTCTGGGAGAATTTTCCTTCTTCAGGACAACGGAGTCAATTTATCAAAATAAAATAATAATAATTAAACCTGATATCTGTGATAAAATCGATATGAACTTGGCAGAATGTGATCCGGGTGATCAATAACGCAACATCTTATTGGATCTTATCATAACGTGAAAATTAAAATAAAAATACAAATTGCCAAATTTACAGAAAAAAACAGAAAACAGCCAAACACAGAGGATATACTTGATTGACTCTGAGGCGCATCCATATGGACGTTCTCCTCCCGTGGCTCTGAGAGCGGCGCCTTTTTTTTTTTCTCCTCGCTGTGTTTTTATTTTAAGCCTCGTCCCCGTCGCCGCCGTTCCGGGCGCTGACGTGTCGGGGGTTCTATTCCCACTCCCAGCAGGTTGTTGTTGCTCCTGATGGCTCACCAACAGACACATTACCAGCACGGCGGCTCTTGTTGTCAGTGATGTGCAGCCCCGAGCCGCAGCCCCTCACAGCTCCACCGTGCGCTACGTGTCATGTAATAAGACCCCGGGCCCGGCGTCCAAATCCCCCCGGGGGTCCGCGGCGACGCCGGAGATTTGAGATTGAGGTGGCATGTCTGGTGGCTGTCCTCGCCCCCACACCCGCCCCCCACCCCCTCCTCCCTCCATCCTCCCCCATCCTCCCTCCATCCTCCTCCACCCTCCCTCCCCCATCCCTCCATCCTCCCCCATCCTCCCTCCATCCTACCCCACCCTCCCTCCCCCATCCCTCCGTCCTCCCTCCATCCTCCCTCCATCCTCCCCCATCCTCCCTCCATCCTCCCCCACCCTCCCTCCATCCTCCCTCCATCCTCCCCCATCCTCCCGCTGCTGTGTCCCCAGACACCCCCCGATGTTCCCGGACCTCATGCGGCTCTCGAGAGGCTCGGCAGACCCCGAGAGGCGGCGCCGAGTCGCAGCGTGATTAATCACTACACAACCCCCACACACACACACACACACACACACACACACACACACACACACACACACACACACACACACACACACACACTTACTTGTTTGCACTTACTCACTCCGATGAAAACGTGCGGCACTGTGTGAGTTATTGTTGAACAAATGCAGAAGGTACATTTTGAAACCTGCACAACAGCAGGACACCTAGATGCAGATGGATAGATGCACCGACGGACAGACACGTAGGCAGGTGTCTAGGTAGACAGACAGACAGACCGACAGAGAGACAGACAGGTAGATAAATAGATAGATACTTAATTCATCCAGAGTGCGAAATTGCAGTACTGCAGCTCACGTCACAACAAATAAGAGGAAGAAGAAGAAGAAGAAGAAGAAGAAGAAGAAGAAGAAGAAGAAGAAGAATGATAAGGATGATAATAATAATAATAATAATAATAATAATAATAATGGCCTATTATCCAATTTGCCTAAAATTTACTTACTAGTTACAAAATATGCCAATATAGAATAGAATGACAAAATCTTTTAAAATTCTGGCAATATCAAAATGAAACAAAAAAAATGGAAGGTTCTCGCAATACACAATAAACCTAAGAAAATACAAAAAAAATAAAAATAAATATATACATATATATATATATATATATATATATATATATATATATATAAACATGGCAATACACAATGAATCTAAAATAATAGATTCAAGCGGTTTATTTGTCACATACATGTACATACTTCCATACATATATGCAGTGAAAATCAGTGAATGCAGTGCAGTGCAGTGAATAATATCAATAAAGAAAAGAATAAATCTCTTGTGAGCAAAGTGCTGCAGACGCAGGCGGACAGGCGGAGCGGGCCTGGAAACGCGGCTCAGCTCTGACCTTTTGGTTTCACCGGCTCCGAGCTTCCTTGACTCGGTCGGAGTAGAGCGGAGGGCTGCGGCGGTTCCAATGTTTTTCTTGCCGCGGTGAAAAGCAACATAAAAAGTCACCCTCCCTCCCTCCCTCCCTCCCTCCCTCCCAGCCCACCCCACCGCTTCCAAGAGACGACATCCCTCCACCCGATCCTGGCTTCTCTCTGTCGCCTCCCTGTTCGGTTCAGGGTCGATCTTAAGATTTTACTGATGACTTTTAAAGCACGTCTGGGTCTGACTCCATCTACATAGCAGATGTGTTGACACCCACACCAGCCAGTGTGCAGCCTCAGTTCCTCAGGCGGGCGGGGACCTCCTGACTGTTCCAAAGTCGAGGCCTAAAAACTAAAGGTGACCGTGCCTTTTTTTTTTAGAATTTTGGCGGCAGAGTCAATGACTTCTTCTGAATCACTTCTCAAAACCCACTTTTATCTGCTTCCGTGCGATGTCGCCAACTTTTATTGTCTCTTCATCCACTTTTTCCATTTAATGAATGCATTTATATTTATATTATTATTTTAAATTTTTTTAGGTGATGACAGTTAATACCGCCGGTTTGCGGTCATGCCTCACATCACAGCGCCGCTCCGCTGGCGCTGTGATGTGAGACGCTGACCGCGCTGGCTTCGCTAATGAGCTTCATTAAGCCTCAGAGAAGTACACCACAGTTCACAGTGATTTACAGTCGGGGAAAAAACGGCCCCGAGACCGATCGAGGAACACGCTGCGGACGGCGACTCTCATTCAAGGCACTTTTCTTTCGGCCCCAAAGATGTTAATGATGTTGAGATGGGACGTTGGTGCAACATTCAGCCTGGTGATTAACAAAGTCTTATCATATCTTATCATATCTCAGACTCAAGACCCACCTCCGCAGCATCACAGAGGCACACGTCACTGTGTCTTTATTTATACCTTGGAAAACATTTGACTTAGTTCCTCGCAGGAAGGGCTCCAGAGGCAGCGAACATAATTCACACTCTTTGCTTACACTATGGCTATTCTTAGTCGACTTTCCCCCCCCGCGACGGCAGGATCCTCTAGAGGGGTGTAAAGTATCTTCAAAGCAAACCAAAGACAAAGGCGTATCATCTGACAAAACAAACACGCCACCGAGAAGATAACAGCGCCTTTAATTGACAGCTCAGTGATGGCTCATTATCCCTTTATTGGGTTATGTAAATGGCTCGGTAAGAGGAGGAACCCAGAGGATTTTCCATGGTCGCCGACTGCCCGCCGTAGTGATAAGTTGTTTATTAACATGGTAAAATAGTTCTCCAAAAAGGGGGTTGGTGGCGGTTTTGTATAACAAAAAGCTGTGCTCTTGTCATCCCACAGGTCGTCCACAGGAAAGAGTAATTGCAGCAGTTCTAGATGAATAATAAAGAGTTGCATTGCAGGTTGAGAAGTTGAGCTTCACTTGCAGACAAACTGTGTCCTTGATGCAATGGAACAAATACTCTGTGTTGTATGTCCAGCTGACAGCACAGGTTTAAAAGAGATACAAATATGGCCCCGGCAGAGAAGTAAGGTGGCGGTCTTCATCTTTTACCACTATTTTCATCTTCAGCGGGCCTTTGTAGGTTAGAAACCTGGATGAGCAATTCAGATGGAAATGAAAGACCTACGTTGCTTTGCGTTGTGGAACCTGTGTTCAACGTCAGCAGTGGTTTACAGCGACTTTTAAGGGCCTCTACTCTGCAGCTCCGGGAGTTTTTGGTGATGCAAAGATGAACGGCTATGCGTCCCTTAATCTTGAGAGCTGAGGTCAATCCACTCGAGCCTCACTTTGCAGGACTCAGATCAGCCATCAAAGTAGGATCTAATTGAAAAGGAAGCCGGTTGTCACACACCCCCCACCCCGCACTTCCCTGTGTCTGCCGTTTACAGTGTAGTTTCTATGAAGACGGTTGGCCATAGAACAGCATCTATACAACAGGCTTAGTCTGTGTGAAAGCATGATTTAGAGGTAGAGGTAGAGTAAACGGAGACAAAGTAGACGTGTAGGAGAGTGAGGTAGTGTAGAGGTAGAGTCGAGGGAGGTAGAGTAAACAGAGTAGCGAGAGGTATTGTAGAGGTGGAGCAGTGCTAGAGTAGAGGGAGGCAAAGTAGATGTATAGGAGAAGGAGGTAGGTTAGAGGTAGAGTAGAGTAGAAGTAGAGGTAGAGTAGCTCCAGAAGCAGTAGCATCTCCGGGACAAGCAGATAAAGTAGGGGTGGAATCCAAATACCGGCAAAGCACAAACCATGAGTTTTTACAAATATTTATTTTGTACAAATATCTAAAAAATTCTAGCTGGACAGGGAGAGGTAGGACATTGGGGAGAACATTTCTTGTCCAGAGGCAGAGAGCGTAAGACAGGTTGAAAATGATCACACTGATTTAATAACATTGGGTTTAGGGTTATTGCGTCCGGGGGCGGGAGCTGAGTGGTCCGGGAGGGGCGGGTAGACAGGAAAAATCGAAAGAGATTCAGCTTGTACATCTATTGGCGACAGATGGTCCAAACGATCACATCAACACTGGACATTACGTAATGTGTCCGTAACAGTAATCTCATGTAGGAACAGACTCAGACTTCTGTGTAAAGGAGGCCAATGTGGGAATGAAACCTCATGTCTCTGCTGGATATTATTTATCCTGCAATGTTACGCTAGCTATAGAGTTAAGAGAGATATGATAGAGGTAGAGTTGAGGTAGAGTAGTGGGAGACGGGGTTGCGATAGAGAAAGTTAGAGTAGAGGTAGAATAGAGTAGATCTAGAGCAGAGGGAGTTAGAGTCAAAGTAGAGCAATATTAGTACTGGATATGAGTATAGTACTTCAAGTGAGATGTTTAGACGTTTGGCATAGGATGGCATTAACCACCAGGTTTGGTCAGTGTAAGAGGTAGAGGTAGAGTAGAGGGAGGTAGGGTAGAGATGGGGAGACTAGAGTTAGAGTAGAGGGAGGTAGAACAGAGGAAGAGTAAAGAGAAGTAGAGTAGAGGGAGGTAGAGATGTGTCAGGGCTGTACTCTAACTGTCCTGTCCTATCACTTAAGGTAAGAAGCAGGTTTGACAGAAACAAAAGGTCACCACCACTCAGCAGGTTTGTTTTTGAGCTGAACAATCGGAATTAGAAATGTTTAGAGTGTAATACGAGAGAGAGAGAGAGAGAGAGAGAGAGAGAGAAATAGTTTGATGTTAATAGGCTAAGGAAACGTTGTAAACAAACCCTGGTAAAACAGATCATGCTTGGACCTATGACTGGACCTTGGTACAGGTCTGGCCCTGGTCCACACCTAGGCCCTGGTCCAGATCCAATAAAGTAATTTTCAGGAAGCTACGGCCGATTGGCTGAAAATTCTTCCTTTTCCCCCAACTTGGTCGATAAAGGAATGGGGCAACGGCATTGTGGGGGCTGACAGCCTTTCAGACATCAAAATATCTTTCCTGCCAACCAGGGAGTGGGCGTGCGAGTCAGAGAGAGCGAGAACAAGATCAAAATGTATCATGGGAGACCGAGGAGTTATAAATTCTAAATTTTGTTTAACCTGAATGGTCACATCTATAATGTACTGTTGAGACTTTTTTTTTCCAGATTCTGCTGGAGGAAAGTGAAACAGAACTGAAATACTTTGAATAAAGACCAAAATACAGAGAAATCATGCAGGCATTAAAATCCCCTCAAACCATTCTTCCATCCTGGGTTTGCAGAGTTATGGAGAAATGCTGTGTGTGATGACCTTCACCAGCAAACAGCCTTATGTCACGATGAGAGTATGGACACTGAGAAGACCAGGGCCTGTTATGCCAGAACACTAACGCACGACTGCGCTCCAAGGAAACCAACAAACAAGTCTTAACATTTCCAGAAGATCAACTTCAATCCAGGACTGAAAGCCAAGCGGTGAACAAGGACAAAAGGATCAAAACACCCGTTGACCTCGAAGAACCCGCAAGATCAACGAGCACGAGCAGAAGTTAGGAAGACATCAATCCCCGACATTACGAGGGATCCTCGCTGGGGTCTCAACCTCCCTGAGAACAAAAAGAGGAGAGAGTATTCGCCAATGACCTCCAAGCCGGACTTCAACGAGAGCTCAACAGCACCCGGAGACCGAGAGAACTGGAACCGAGAGCCCGGCAGATTAAGGGGAGACCGCCAGACCGGCGGATGGCCTCAGGCAGAACAACTACACCCTCCAGGGGGAAGGCGGGTTGCATGCTAGGAAGCAATAGGTTCTTGATGAAGCAGGAATGCAGGGAACCGAGTTCAGAGCCTCGGCAAGAAGCTACAACAGGATGGCCGCTGGGCCCAGCATAAGTAGTGAATGGAGGTGGTAATATAGTCCAGAACAGGTTCCTAACATCCAAACATATGCAGTAGGTCCTTGAGTTTCTCTGGTGGAATATTCCCCTGCCTAGAGTTAGAAACACAGTACTGTGCAAAAGTTTTAGGTACTTGTGAAAAAACACTGTAAACTGAGGATGCTTTCAAAAACAAGACCATGAATAGCTGTTATTTATCAATTAACGTCATACAAAGTGCGGTAAACAGAAACAACCTTAATCAAATCAATATCTGCACCGTTTGCCTTCAAAACAGCTCCAATTCTCCTAGTTACACGTGCGTACAGTTATTGAAGCTACTCGGCAGGTAGGTTGTTCCGAGCATCTTGGAGAACTGGCCACAGTTCTTCTGCGAAATTAGGCTCAGGTCTCGATCACTTGTGTCTCTTCACGTCATCCCAGACTGACTGGATCATGTTAAGATGAGGGCTCTGTGAGGGGTCGTACCATATGTTGCGGGACTCCTTGTTCATCTTTTGGCAGAAGATTGTTCTTTATGACACTGGCTGTATGTCTGGGGTCGTTGTCATACTACAGATGTATTGACACACTTATGCAGAGGATATTCCATGACTAACAATAAGACACAAGTTGTTGTGAAATTTCTAAAGTAACTAAAGTGCCTTTGCACAGTGCTGCGTGTAGTCCCCAAAGGCCTACGGACAATGTTATTACCTGTAGGTACATAACTGCTCGGACCGGTCCATACCACGATGTGAGGCAGTTTCATCGCCCAACAAGATTCTTCTTATCCCCCATTTAAGAAGAGACACAAGCCCAAGAGACACAGTCTGGTCTCTTGAATCTGTGTTTTAACAGCAAACCCAGGTCAAGCCTCCAATCGCAACATCGTGCATGAGCAGGTAAGAGAGGAAGGAGGGGAGATTCCATTAGTGTTCCACTCCAGGTTTTATGACCACCTACGATTCATTATTCTCCATTCCCTCTTGGTGTATTTTCAGCCAAGCCTCAAACATCCTCATCCCAACACGACCCAAATCACTGTCTTGTTCAAATAAAATAAATAAATAGAAGAAGCGATATTTCACACAAAAAACCGCAGCCAAGGAAACAACTCGACACAATTCCAATCATACACATACGGATGGACTTCAAAACAGCGCTGAGAAATACAGAGAAAGGAAAATGATGACTGGACTGGTTTATTAAATACCACTTCCCTCATTCCCTCCGCTAACAGGGTATGCTCAGCTAGCACAGCCCAAATCTGACCTATATCTTGAAAAAAATCCCCATAGGCAACAAACTTTGAACTTTGCTCGAATGAGTCAATTCGAACTGGTGTTGAGCCAGGTGCTTTAGGTGCACTTTATTACTCGACCTCACAAATGATGAAATTCTTATTAATGATTTAAAATGCCTTCACCCCACCCCCCAACCTGAACACCCTTATCCACCCTAGTCCAAAAAAAATACTGATACTGATAATGGTTTAGGTGATTAAATATGTTACCCAAAGCAATGTCTTCTTAAACATTAGAAGGATTCTGAGTAACTTCGCTGGAAGAACACGGTCATTTTAACTCACAGAAATCCGTACATTTTGGCTTGATTATCATTTACAAAGCAAATTTTGTCATAGCCATAACTGAGCTGAAAGAGAAGAGGAGAAAAGGTTTACACACCAATACAAGTGATATTTCCCTTGACATTCCAATTAAGACTTGGCTAAAAAAAACCTCTATATTCAGCTGCAATACAAGCAATTCTATTATATGGTAATGAAGTGCCGGGTGCGTTAAGCAGCCAAGGCTTCTCAGAGTGGAGAAAAAAACCCCAAAACAAACAAAAAAAAACACCCCCTAGGAATGGTCCCATATGCAGAATTGTCCAAAATAACCACTGGAGTCCATTCAAACACAGCAACATAATGCACGCAGGGCCCAACTTCGCCAAATATCCGTTAATTACGAATCATTCCGAAAACAAGTCGCCTAATTCTATGAACACCTCCGGTCCGTTGACCCCCCGGGTCAACCCACTAGTGAGCCCCCCCTCTGCCAGATGATGCTGCAGCTCCAGTCACATGGACAGCTGGCCCCCAAATCTGGACC
Source organism: Zeus faber (assembly GCF_960531495.2). Classification (NCBI taxonomy): domain Eukaryota; kingdom Metazoa; phylum Chordata; class Actinopteri; order Zeiformes; family Zeidae; genus Zeus; species Zeus faber. The sequence goes on along the minus strand of NC_137204.1, from coordinate 27,849,266 downwards.
GAGCCTAATTATATCAAAATGTTATAAATAATACAAACATTGTACTGGAAAGAAACTTATAACAGAGTTCATTCTGCTTGAGCCTGAATAGAGAAAAGAAAGAGGTTGTACTTGAAGGACAAGGGTGTCTACTTTACCTTTACTCGACCTCTACTCTTACCCCATCCTCAACACTCACACTGCTCTACTACAGTCTGACTTTACTCAACTTCATGCTACTCTGGCTCTAATCTACCCTCTGTCTTCACACTGTGATTGAAGGACAAGGGTGCGGAGTCCACTCTGCCTCAAATATACAGTACCTTCACTCTGCCTCTACTCGACTTCCCGCTACACTACATCTTCTCTACATTTACCTCTACCTCACCGCTTACTCTACACTACCTTTACTCAACATCTAATCTGCTACCTCTATTCTAATCTATGTTGTACTTCCCACTACTCTTCATCTACTCTACCTTTATTCTACTTCACGCTGCTCTCCATTTTATACTCTACCTCCCTCTATTTTACCTTTACCTCAACTCTACCGTTACGCTGCTCTACCTCTACTTGACTTTACCCTTCTCTACCTGTGGTCTTTCTTTACTCTATCTTTACCTCAATCATATCTCCCTGTACTCTACCTCCCTCTTCTCTTTCTCTCCACCGCTTACCTTTACCTCCATCCTATCTCTATTCTTGCTCTTCTCTTACTCTTATCTACCTCTTCTCAACTGGGCTGTCCTTCTATTCTTGTCTACCTCTACTCTGCCCTCCTCCTTCGACCCTCCAACTTTCTCCAGAGATGAATGAAGTGTTATCTTATGTTATATATGTACATATTTTTAATTGCCATGTCAAAAATCTTATTTCATGTTTTCTTTACCTATTTATAACAGCAATTATAAAATGTTTTCTATTTTTGTTCAATCTTCACATACATATATGAATATTTATATATATGAACAGAAATGGTTATTTCTTTAATTTTAGGTTACCGCCACTCAACATGTACATTTTTCTGTTCACATTTCTACATGATATCATTCTGGTTTTAAATACAAGCCTGTGTTTCCCACGTTAGAAAAAGCCCTTGAATTAGGTGAAGTGGATAAAAGAAGGGGCATGTTTCAACCACACTGTGGTGTGAGGGTGGTGTGGTTTAAGCAGCCACACCTGTCTTATGCCGAGGCAATCCGGCCCAGGATCAGGGTGGCTGTACGCCTGTTGCTCGTTAGAATAATCAACGAGCCACAGGTAAAACCCCCGTCCCCACGCACACACACACAAGGGGGGAGACCTTCGTCATGACATGTTTTGCATCTACTCCCGGAACCGGTGTGTTTTCAACCCCCACCGCCTGTGTCTGTGTGGGGAGGGCTGTGAAAACGCCACTCGGGTTGAGTGTGTCAGGCGGCACTGCCGCACTAAGCCTCCCGTCGCCCTCCCTATCCCCAGCTCCTCTCTTCTTTTCCCCCCGTCATCCTCACCCCTCTCCTTCCCCTCCCCCGTTCTTCTCCCCCTCTCCTCTGTTTCGCCTGTTTGATTTGCAGCCTCCGTGTTCCATAATTGAAATTGTATCATCGCATTTGCAAGAACGTTATCATCCCTATTGATGCCGCAGTGCTGGCCGCTGCTGTGACCTCTGACCCGGCTCCCTGACACGCCCCGGCGACCCCATTGGATAGAAGCCAGCGTGGCCTGCTCACTCCAAACGCTGGATGCTGAGAGGGCATGAGAGGGGCACTCGAGATCCTAAAAGACTGAAAACTACTAAAGAGTTTTGTCTTCATTCCGGGAAAGTTTTATCCGGGTTTTCACGCGATGAACATGAGGTTATGACGGACGTTCTCCAGAACTACCAAGGGAGAGCGGCTGATCGCTTCCTTGGGATGAGGTGAGCTTAGGTGGTGTACTAGGGACCGTCTACAAGCTACATGACCCGGTTTTCAAGGTTCAATCGCTTTATTTGTCATATAATTAAGAGCAATCAAATTAAGTCTATGTGCTTCTGAGAGGGAATCTACAGCCTTTTCATTTCAAAATAAAAGCTGTTCTTTTTTTGATTAATAAAATTACAAGGTTCAGTAGCTTTTTTTGTCATGGGAGCATTCAAACCAGGTTTTTATAATTAGGGGATCTAGTCTTTGGCCCTTTGATTTCAAAATAAAGGTCTTTGAACTTTTTTTAAATGAAAGGGCTGCGGAATATGCTGTTTATGTCCTAGTATTATTACCTACTGTGAGCGTTTTTGACCTTGGAAATCTTAAAATTTCAATAGAAAAGGCTGAACTTTTATTCTTTTACAAATTTATTTGGGATAATTGTCAAACCCATGCACACTGAAAAACATTGTAGATTTTAGGTGTTCAGGGCACAACATGAAGCTCCTGGGCGAGTGTGTACATGAGAAAGCTACAGTACTGTACAGTACTCTTCTCTTCTTTTTCTTTAGGCTCATGTTAGGGGTCGTGACACAGTACTAATTAAATGGAAAATAACATATAATAAAATAATACAAAAATTTAAAATGTTCAACATTATTTTTTATACTCAAATAATTTTAACATTCAGTTTGAATTTTCAGGTTAATTAAGAATTAGGATAATGTTAAAAATAACATTATCCTGCAATATTCCATTTTGTACAGTTAAGTGTGAGGTTTATTGTTTATTTCACTATGTTGCCACTTTTCATTTTCATATTTTTAATCTATTGTTTGTTATTCGCAACGCCTATTGTGTTTTGAGTGATCCATCTATTATCTACGTGTTCATAACCTTCTATGTGAATTATGGGTGTAGTGTGTCACAAATAAAAGGGACGAATTATGGCGAACAGAGGGGAAAATATAACGGCGGTTAAAAGTTAAAATCCTACTTAGATGATGGTGTCATAATCAGTCACACGTTGCTGCACTAATGCACAAGTCGTGTTCCTGATGCTTCACAGCTCCGTAACCCGATTAAATTATTTTTCAAAAAAAGAAAGAAATAAAAATGTGCCTACTGTTTCATATAAAACAACACATTAAGACGTGTTGAGTTGCGCTTGGTTTGCTCTATGTATTTAAAAAAATTATTCGAATCATTGCCCGCGTGTTCTCATTAGTTGCATTATTTCAAACACGCTTTTATTTTGAAACTGCTCACACTGGCACAAATTCAAAAAGTGAACAAACAACTTTTGTCTGCTCTTAAATTTAACTTTTTCACTGCACTGTACTCCATAGAAGTAGAAAACACAGAGTGTATAGGGAAATGTATGTATTTTGGTTATCGAAACATATAAAATTATACATATTTTCTGAATAGTAAGGATAAAAAAAATCCATTTCTTCTTTAGGTTGTATTCACATATCTACATTTGATAACAGCAAAGGCTATCTTCGCTTATCTTTATACATATTTTTATCATCAAAGTAAAAAAAAAAAAAATCCAATTTAATTTTAGGTTAACTTCACATTTCTGTACTGTGTATATATATATATATATATATATATATATATATACATATATATATATACTTTATATATTTGTTAACAGCAACATTTATTTCAGGTTTATTACATGTATGTTTTAAAATTTGAGGTTATCTTCACTTATGTGAGCATTTATTCTTTGTACAGCAATGTTAAAAATGTTGCATTTTATTTTACCTTAACTCAGGGGAACATTTATACATCACTGGTCATGCTACGTTCACACAGATGGGTGGAGTCTAACAACATCAACAATGAATACCATTTATACAGACAAACATATCATATTTTAATTATATATTTTATTTCAAAGCAGCATAGTGTTTAATGTCTTAGAAAACAATTTGTCTAAATTGATCCAGTCTACAGAAAATATGAATAATTGGGAAACCTCTAGAAATGACCTTAATTTTGTAGTGCCGAATTTCCACACCCCAGTATATAGACTCTTTCAATTGCGTAACCCTTTTTGCCCGAGGACTTACCTTCACCTAGGAGGTAAAATAAAGAAATGCATGTCAACATTAAGTCGTCAAGTCACACTTTATTTATAGAGCGCATTTCATACCAGGGCAACACAATGCACTTTACAAAGAAACACAAAAAAGAGAGAGAGAACGTAGTTGTCTCCGGTCAATACAAAAGAATGCCCCTGAAACAACAGCAACAACAAAAGCAACAACAAAGACAACAACAACAACAATAAAAGCGACTCCAACCACAGTGGCAGCAACAGCAACAGCAACAGCAACAGAAAACAACAACAGCAGCAACAACAGCCACAGAAACAACAACAACGGCAGCAGCAACATCGACACCAGCAGCAACAACAACAGCAGCAACGTACACGCAAAGATGTCTCCAGGACCGGAAGTGCTAGCTCTCACCGGAACCGGAAAGGTCACTCAGGTTAGAGATGGTTAAGTCAGGGTATAAGGTTACGTTAAGTTGAGGTATAAGGTTTGCAGCAGCAATGACAACACCAGCTAAGGTATAAGGTTAGCAGCACCAACAACAGCACCAGCAGCAGCAGCAACGACAACACCAGCAGTGACAATACCAGCAGCAACAAGAACACCGACAGCGCACAAGCAAAGACGTCACAGACCGGAAATGGTAGCTCTCACCGAAACCAGAAATCTCCTCATCTGTATTGAGTCAACAGTGTGTACCATCTCATCTCAACAAAGTAAAGCACAGCAAAGATGTCACTGGAACCGGAAGTGGTAGCCCTCACCGGAAACGGAAATTTCAACTGTGTGCACCGTCTCATCTTAATCCAGTCACGGTCCTTTAATTAGCGTCCCTAAGTTACGGGTCAAGTTTTCAATCAGACCTCGAGAGGGAGATCCTTTTGACTCTCTCTCTCTCTGAAAACACACCCTTCTTATGATCCTCTAACTATAATATCACAACAGAAACAAGCACAGCAACAGAAATATCAGCAACATCAACACCAGCAGCAACAACAGCAAAACCAAAGCAGAAGCAACAACAGCAACGCACATGCAAAGGCCTCACCGGAACCGGAAGTGGTAGCTCTCACCGGAACCGGAAAAGTCACTCAAGTTAGAGATGTCGAGTTGAGGTACAAATTGAGAGATATTTAAATGAGGGTATAAGGTTAGAGATGGTTAGGTTTAGCTATAATTATACGTTTAGGGATTGTTATGTTTAGGTATAATGTTCTAAAGATTATGTTAAGGAATAAGGTCAGAGATGGTTAAGTTTAGGTATAACGTTAGCAACAGCAACGACAACACCAGTTAAGGTATAAGGTTAGCAGCACCAACAGCACCACCAGCAGCAATAACAACACTAGCTGCTACCGTACCAGCAGCAACAATAGCAGCAGCAAAAACAGAAGCAACAGCAGCAGCAACAGCGCACAAGCAAAGACGTCGCCGGAACCGGAAGTGGTAGCTCTCACCGGAACCAGAAATCTCATCTGTATTGAGTCAACAGTTCTCAGGGAAGCAACGCACATCAAAGAAGTGGCAGCCCTCACCAGACACTGAGATTTCAACTGTGTGCACCATCTCATCTTAATCTAGTCAGGGTCCTTTAATTAGCGTCCCTAAATTACGGGTCAAGTTTTTCATTCTAACCTCGGGAGGGAGATCCTTTTGACTATCGCAAACACACCATTCTTATGATCCTCTCACTGTAATACCACAACAGAAACAACAACAACAGCAACAGAAATAACAGCAGCAGCCACAGAAACAACAACAGCAGCAGTAACATCAACTCCAGCAGCAGCAACAAAAAACAACAGCAAAAAACACAACAGCAACGCACACGCAAAGGAGTCAGCAGAACCGGAAGTGGTAGCTCTCACCGGCACCAAAGAAGTCACTCAGTTTAGAGGCGGTTAAGTTGAGGTATGAGGTTAGAGGTGTTTAAGTTAGAGATGAGGTTAAGTTTAGGTATAAGGTAAGCAGCAGCCACAGCACCAGCACCAGCACCAGTAACACAGACTGACAGGCAGACAGACAGAGAGACAGACGTCAGTCAGTCAGTCAGTCAGTCATTATATTAGCCTCTCTTAAATAATTAATAAAATATTCTAATATATAGAAATATCAATGAAATAATAAAAAGAAATCGATATAAATGAAATGGTATTATATCAAACTAATCAAAGTAATTGAGTAAATAATGATTATAGTATAAAATAATACTGTAAATAGTATCTGCCGTTCACAGTGTAGTTTCTATGAAGAAGGTTGGCCGTAGAATAGCGTCCTCACAACAGGCATAGTCTGTGTGAGAGTTGTAGAGTAAAGAGAGACAACCTAGATGTGGGGAGGTGGGGTAGAGGTAGAGTAGAGGGATGTCAAGTATAAGAAGAGGTAGAATAGAGTCGGCTACAGTAGAGAGAGGTAGAGTGAACTGAGTTGAGAAGTATTGTAGAGGTAGAGCAGTGGAAGAGTAGAGGGAGGCAAAGTAGACGTATAAGAGAGATTCAAGAGGTTTATTCATCACATACAAATACATACTTTCATACATATATGCAGTGAAATGTCAAGGAGCGAGGTAGGTTAGAGGTAGAGTAGAAGTACAGGTTGAGTATCTCTAGAATAGAGGGAGGTAGAGTAGACATAAGCCCCTTTCCTACTTGCACTGAAGAGAGTACAGAAAATGCTGAACATTTGGTTTGGGGTTATTGTGTCCGGGGACGGGGACTCTGTCCCTGCTCCGCCAGCGGAGGAAACCGAGTCGGGCCAGGAGGGGCAGGGAGGCAGGGAGCGAAGCGCTGGTCTCTGAGAGACAGGAAAAAAACAAACCCATTCAGATTGTACGTCCGTTGCCGACAGATTGTCCAAATGATGACATCTACACTGGACATAATGTACTAACCCGAACCCATGTGTCTGAAACAGTCATCTAATGTGGGAACAGACTCCATTCGGAACTTCTATGTAAAGGAGGCCAATTTAGGAATGATACCTGCTGCCTCTGCTGGATATTTTAGAAACAGTAATGTTATGGATTCCATGTGGGAAAGGGGCTCAAGTTTATCCCCTACTGTGAGGCAAATGGTCTGGCCCTAACATACTGTATTACTGAGAGTACCTTGCACCCAAGTTCTGACGGTGAAGCAGCATCGCTCTGACCCGACGCTGATCCCAATAAGAGTCAATTTCACCTTTAATTTCATTAAAGGACTTTGTGGAGCGTTATACAGTGCACTTGAAACCCAGCACCGAACGTCTCAGTCCAGCTCATATTCAATTGGAGGTGTGTGTGTGTGTGTGTGTGTGTGTGTGTGAGAGAGAGAGATATATATTTATTTTTTCTTGATTCCACCAACTTTCTGACTCCCGGAACAAAAAAGCTGAGTGGCCAATTTTCACAGAGAAAGGTACATTCTCCCAGGCAGAGGCTGGAATGGAGCTGGTGAATACTCATGACAGCACTAGAGTATTTTCTTACTAGTAAAGGGACTTTGAGCATTATTATCAGCCATAGGGCAGTTCCGGCAAATACCAGAAGGGCCCATCTGTGTTTTGACTCTTTTGGGCCGGTCAGGTAGCTTCGGACCCGGTCTGCCGTCCACCTGTCGAATAAATCGTGGCCCCTGTGGCCCTGCCTATTGCGGTTCCACTGCGACGCAATTCCGCCCCGATTCCACCCTACATGCTGGATTATGGGTGGGGTGGGAGGCCATTCGTTGTACATAGCTGCTCGCACTTGTTCACATTGCCATCCCTGCTCCGTTCCACTGGCTCGCCCGCCAGGAGGAGTCAGATGCAGAGGACGTCAACAATATGTGTCAATGTCAACAGGACGACATCCATCAGAAGCATTTTTTTATTTATTTATGTGTAACCTCCGAGTTTATCCTCGTGTCCAGCGTTTGTCTCGGTGACAACCAGGCACAGTAATCCTGCACGCCAGGCATTTTCCTGGCGGCCCGGCACACCTTGGGGTTGATATCATTTTTCGATAGAACAAAAAAAAAGAAGAAAGAAATGTCCAAGTGCCGGCCCATACGGCAGCGACAGCGGCCAGTTGGTTTGTTTTCTATACTGACACCGGGCTGGCCCAGTCACATCCCTCACCACCTGTCCTCCGCTTCTGGTGTCAAGATGCCGCGTCTCGGAGCTCCGCATCGCGATCGGTGATTTTTAACGGAGACACTTTTTCAGTCACTCTCATACACATCCCCTACGCCCGCCCCAGTTGTGGCTAAAAATGCCAGGGCCAATTTTTTGTCCCGGTGAAAACTAATTCCCATTAGCATTAAAAGCCGAGGCGTGCGGGAGCCCTGAGTGGGCGCGCTGTCCCGGGGACACGTTATGCTTTCCACTGGTCAGCGTCATGACGGGCTGCACTCTAATTTGATTGTGTAAGCGCAAACAGGAAGTAGGTCGGGTCGGGCGGGGCTGGGGCGGCGCGAGCGTTCCCCCCACGGCCCCCGAGGTCCCGATTTAGAGCCGTGCTGCTAATTTGCTAAACTTGTTGTTTTGGCACTTGTTTCATGGTTGGCTGTGTCGGTGGGAATGCGAGATGATGCCGCTTCAAACAAAGAAAGGAAAGAAAGAGAGAAAAGAACAAACACAAAAGGAAATGTGTTTATGAAGCTCCACATCCACCTCGACTCCAACTTCCTCTACTCTACTATACCTCTACTCCACTCCTTCGATTCTACTACACCTCTACTCCAACTTCCTCTATTCTACTATACCTCTGCTCTTCCTCCCTCTATTCTATTACACCCTTACTCTTCCTCCTTCTATTCTACTATACCTCTAATCCACCTTCCTCTATTCTACTACACCCTTACTCTACCTCCCTCTACCTCTACAGTATTTTACATCTACCACCACTCTACCTCCCTCTATTCTTCCCTACTGTACCCTACATCTATTTCACCTTTACTACTAACTCCTACCTCTAACTATATCTCTCCTTCTCTATCCACTTATACCTCTATTCGACAACTACCACCACTCTACCTCCATCTATTCTACCTGTACTCTACATCTACTGTATTTCACCTTGACTCTACCTCTGCTATACCTCTTCTACTCCACCTTTACTATACCCCTATTCTACCTCTACTCTACATGTACTTTACTTCTCCTCTATTGTACCTATCCTCTACGCTACCGGTCTCTTCCTCTACTACACAGGGAACCGATGAGGGAACCATTGAGTTCCATCAATATATTGATTGGACTATGATTTGATAATGTAATACTTATTTTGTACTTGAATGTGTCCATATAAAGACATACGAAAATACTAAAGAAGCCTCTGTCCACTTCTTGACGTTCACTATTTTTTTTTTCTTTCATTTGCGACCCAAACTAGCCCAAATTGGTTCCCCAAGAACCAATTGACCATAACCATTAGAAAACATGCAAGTTGGGATGGATGTGAAAAAACAAAATGACTACGTGCGCATCACTGGACTCGCCGGCTAGAAACGGCAAAATGAACGATGGGGGGGCACGGTCTCCAACACAACCCGATAGTTCTTCTCTGTCCGGGCTGCAGCTCCTTCCTGCCGCTCAGCAGACTCCCGGTGTGGTAGCAGCGCTGGGCGGTGTCATCCGCTGGAACCGGGCAATAACTCATTTTAAGGGACTGAAGTAGAGTAAGAGTAAGAGATAATATTTCATGGCAACCTTACTGGATTCCACCACTGTGGGACCGAGTCGTAAGGAAAGGAATTTCAGACTTTTAGAGGCGGTATTGGGTCGGTCTTGTAGGTTTCAATGTGAATTTATATGCGACTCTTGCTCTAAATATAGAGTTTTACATTGTTTATCCTACAAATGAATAGCTTTGGAAAGAATTGTGTCGAAAAAGGATGTTGGTGTTTGCTAAACCACTGTGGAGCACCAGAGGTTCGAGGCTGAATTGCCTTTTTATTTGTGTTTGAGGGTTTCCAGTCGTATTTCTTTATTGCACATAAAGTTTTTATTTTCCGTGAAACCACAGTGGATGGTCAGACGTTCATGGCTGAATTGCCTGTTTCAAAGCAGCTACTTTTGGTGTTTGAGTATTTGCATTTAGTTTCAATTTTCTTTTCGTTTTTCAACCTGATCTTTCTCGAAGTTGCTGCACACATAAAAAGCAAACTCTCATCTCCCTCCAACGTTCACATGTGAGTTTACCTTTGAAAGGATGCGTTGCTTGCACCGCTAGTTTTGTCTGACAACTTGACGGCGCCACACTCTGCCACGCCCTGATGGGCCGTCCAATATAAACAGCCAGTCGCTCCTGCTCCACCCGCTTTGCTTGCTGTGTTGCCACGCTCCCTCCACCTCCCCGGCCGCCACCCGCTGGGCTCTACTCTTCTATCCAACGGGGGGGATTCAAACTCAAACTCCGTGTTCTCTGCGCACCTCTCCGGGCGTGATGAGCAGTAGAGCCCCCACATCCAAACGGCGAAAATTACGCAAAATATATAAAGATGATTTTGAAGTAAACCTGAGTGTTTGCCAGAAAGTTTTACTCTTTTCCCAACAGCGCAGGATCATTTAAATGCACGTCCCCAACATGAAACGTTTTTTTTTGTTTTTTTTTCATTTGAGGCAAAAGCAATTCATGAACCAATGTACTGTGAAGGTAACTGGGTTTTACTTTTTTTTTTTGCAAATGAGAAATGAATTGCAATATAATGAGAATAATGGCTAATTAGCCACATAGGGTCTTCTTGATGACTATATCAGAAACTATCAATCTTTGAGATCCTTTGGCCTCTGAATAAAAGAGGAAAACACGGAGGGGAAAGTAGTCAGACAAAACACGCGGGGGAGGGGGACAAAACCCCCCCAACCCCCAAAAACAATTCTTATTCGCTCTCATCTGCATCCAAGCAACTAAAATGCAATTAGGAATAAACATGGCGCTAATGCGGAACCCCGCGGAGGAGGCGATGGGTCGCGGTCCAGAAGAGCGGCGGGGGCAAGACGCTCGTTTTTTGGACGCGTTTGATGCATGAAGATGTGAACGTTTAGGCAATTATTCAGCTTGCTGCGCTGCACGTTGGCGCTGGGGTTTGTTTTGTTGTTTTTTTTTTTCAGGGAGGGGGCTGGAATCTGCTTTTCGGGCGGAAGCTGAACTGAGCTGAGACGCTGTGGATGTGGGACGGAGGTGCCAGGAGTTTATGTGTTATATAATCATGTTTTACACAATTTATTCCAGTTATAACCACAGGTTTGGGTTTTAGTTTTTTCCTTTGTTTCTTGGGGGTAATTACCAGAATTATTTAAATTCTCTTTCTTCCGTCGGGACTTATAGCTTTTTTTTTTGTTTTCTGTGGTGGAAGAAGTACTCTCTGTACTTAAGTATATTTATTTAGTATAATTACAAAAAACAGCACCGACACCCTCCACCCACTCCCTCCTCAGATGTAGCGGCAGCGATATCCAACCCCACCCCAGGCGACCACAACAGGGTGACTTTTGAAGTGGGACCCTCTAAAAACGTTTTTATTTGCTTTTTAATCTGTGACTGAGTTGTTTTGGGGCCCGCGGAGGTAAAGCTGCGCGTGGAGTAATGGAATTGAAAAAGAAAAGGAAAAATGAAAAGAACAAAAATGTTATTAATTAGGTCGTTTTTCAATGCGTTATATATATACTAATGTAAAAATGCAGAACGGAATTAGCCCAAAATAGAAATGCATCGGGATGCACGGACATCCAAACAAAACCGTTCAGCTACGTAAAGCCAGTAGCACCCCCTGCTGGATCGTGTTGGACTGACCGCGCAGTCTGGACGTAGGAGAAGGGAAGAATAATAAACATGGCGGAGCTTCCTGTTTGGCTCCGCGGCTCGCTGTGTTGGTACGACGCGGGGGGGGCGGCTGCTGTGCATCTCACGGCGTTTACATGTGATTTGAGAATGAATGGTCCCGTCGGGTTTCTGATTTACAGCAAGCGGCGATCGAGGGAAAACGTAAAAAAAAAACTAAATACATAAAAATAATTACTATCTTGATACCGGGTAATGTGTATACAAACATATATATACGACATACAGCACATACCAAAAATAAATACTGAAAAACTCGCCAACAGCCGCTTGGCATATGAACGTGAGACGGGATGCGCATTTCGACTTCCCTGTTTTAAGCGCCTGCACCGCCCACCAGGGGGCGCGTGGCGTTGACGGAGCTCCACCATCCACTTCAATGAACGTCGCGTGGCCCTTCGCCAATGAGCGCAAAGATAAACAACAACAACAACAAAAGAACAAACAAAAAGAAACAAAACACCCAAACGCCGTCTCTCCGGCACCGTTCAAAAGCAGAGGAGCCATTTCACCGGCCACCATCAAGCATGTGCATGGGTGTGTGTGTGTGCAAGCATGTGTTGTGGAGTGTCGTGTGACGAATAAAGACTGTTTGTTTCTTTCTTTCTTTCTTTCTCACCGCTGCGTCTTGTTTTAGTGTTTTCCTTGACGACCAAATATTTTTCGCTGTGGAGATTCCCCCGGTCCAGGAGCTGGTCTCCGCCGATCTGTCTACGTCGTGAGCGCTCGTTCCTCCCTTCTCCCAGCGAGAGCGAGAGAGAGAGGGGGGGGGGGGGGAGAGAGGGAGAGAGAGGGGGGGGGGGGGGGTGGGGAGAGGGATCTATAACTCATCCCATAAATGGAGGCGGCGTGTACAATACAGGCGTGCGTAGGAGTTCAGCATCCACCCTGAGGCTGCCTCGCTCATCCACTGAATCATAGCAGAGGAGGGAGAGAGGGAGGGAGGTAGGGGGAGTGAGAGAGAGAGAGAGAGAGAGAGAGAGAGAGAGTGGGGTAGAGCAAGTGGGATGGCAGTGAAGAAGGAGAGGGAGAAAGTGGGAGACCTGAATTGAATGTGGGAGAGAAAAGGGGGAAGAGCAAGAGGGAGGGGGGTGAGGAAAGAGAGGGGGAAGAGGGTGAGAGTGGCGGGGGGGGATTTGAATTGAATTGGGAGAGGGGGGAGACGGAGACGGAGGGAAGAAGGGGACGGAGGAATGCAGGGGGAGAGGGAAACGGGGTGAGAGAGACTGAGGCAGAGAGAGAGAGAGAGAGAGAGAGACAGACAGACAGACAGACAGACAGACAGAGATAGATGCGGAGAGCAGGATGGGTGGAAGACACACTCTTAACGTCTTAACATCTTCCTGTTAACGAAGCAGCTCGAGAGATGAGGGAGGAGAGGAGGGAGGAGGAGGAGGGTCGGATGGGCAAGAGCAAGAGAGGAGGAGGAGAGCGAGGGAGGAACATTGGGAGGAGGAGAGGGAGGGATCATGACAGAGGAGGAGAGTGAGGAGTGAGGAGCGTTTCCACGGCGACAAGAGAAACAGATGCTCTACAAACGACGAGGAGGAGAGATAGAGCTACACAACTTCTACCACACACACACACACACACACACACACAGGTAAACTTCTGAACGCACACATTCATGGAGTCACACACACACTCGCACAACAATCACAAAATATGAAATCAATGGTGCACTC
>NC_137204.1:27828343-27833343 GCF_960531495.2 Zeus faber | reverse complement strand
TGGCCAGCGGGCCGCCGGCTCCCTTCCCGTCCCGTCGTCTTTGGCAAGCGCGCTGTAAAGAAGCCGCCGCCGGCGCCTTGCGATGGGGTTGCCAAGCAGCTTTCCTCCCGGATTGATTTAATCTGGGCGTGCGTCTTTAAAGATGTATATACACCCTTCCCAATCAGCGGCATCTGAAGGGTCGTCCCAGGGAGGAAATGATGCGTTCAAGGCCCCCAAAAATAATTGTCATATTACTGTAAAAATAAATAAATAAATTATATATAAAGATATATCTCTTCATCAATCATCATCATCATCATCAGAACACACACACACACACACACACACACACACACATTTCAAGTTCCCTAATAACAAGTGATTTTCTGTGTCACTGGAGCAGTTTTGCTGTTATTTCAATTCCCTCCTGTGTGTCCATCCTGGTTTACCACTGTGTACCTCCTGGCTTTCCTGTGTGTACATCCTGGCTTTCCTGTGTGTACATCCTGGTTTTCCTGTGTGTACATCCTGGTTTTCCTGTGTGTACATCCTGGTTTTCCTGTGTGTACATCCTGGCTTTCCTGTGTGTACATCCTGGTTTTCCTGTGTGTACATCCTGGTTTTCCTGTGTGTCCATCCTGATTTACCTCTGTGTACATCCTGGCTTTCCTATGTATCCATCCTGGTTTTCCCATGTGTACATCCAGGTTTTCCTGTGTATCCATCCTGGTTTCCTGAGTATCCATCCTGGTTTTTCTGTGTGTGCCTCCTGGTTTTCCTGTGTGTACATCTTGGTTTTCCTGTGTGTCTATCCTGGTTTTCTTGTGTGTGCATCCTTGTTTTCCTGTGTTTACATCTTGGTTTTCCTGTCTGTACATCTTGGTTTTCCTGTGTGTCCATCCTGGTTTTCCTGTGAGTGCATCCTTGTTTTCTTGTGTTTACATCTTGGTTTTCCTGTGTGTCCATCCTGGTTTTCCTGTGTATCCATCCTGGTTTTCCTGTGTATCCATCCTGGTTATCATGTGTGTACATCCTGGTTATCCTGTGTGTCCACCCTGGTTTTCCTGTGAATCCATCCTGGTTTTTCCTGTGTGTCCATCTTGGTTTTCCTGTGTGTGCATCCTTGTTTTCCTGTGTATCCGTCATGGTTTTCTTGTGTATCCATCCTGGTTTTCCAGTGTGTACATCCAGGTTTTTCCCGTGTATCCATCCTGGTTTTCCTGTGTATCCATCCTCGTTTTCCTGTGTGTACATCCTGGTTTTCCTGTGTGTACATCCTGGTTTTCCTGTGTGTACATCTTGGTTTTCCTGTGTATCTGTCCTAGTTTTCCTCTGTGTACATCCTGGTTTTCCTCTGTGTACATCTTGGTTTTCCTCTGTGTATATCCTGCTTTTCCTGTATCACATCCTGGTTTTCCTGTGTGTGCTGTTTGCTGTTTGAACACTTTATTTATTTTTCGGGGAAAGCGGGTCAAGGTGTTCCATTAAACGGCGGCAATTTAGAAAAGTGGATTGAGCTGAGGCTTTCTGATCGCCCCAGTGGGGGGGAGGGAGAGAGAGGGAGAGAGAGAGAGAGAGGGAGAGAGAGAGAGGGAGAGAGAGAGGGAGAGAGAGAGAGAGAGGGAGAGAGAGAGAGGGAGAGAGAGAGAGGGAGAGAGAGAGGGAGAGAGAGAGAGGGAGAGAGAGAGAGAGAGGCTGGGAAAGTGGTGCAGACGATAATTTTTGCTCCGTGGGGGTCACCTTCCTATCCAACTTGCAGGAAAGAAAAGGATGAAGGAAGGAAGGGATGAAGGATGTAGGAGATGAAATACTATTTCATCTCCTACATCCTTCACCCCTTCCTTCCTTCATCTCTACACACACAATTTTATATATATATATATATATATATATATATATATATATATATATATACACACACACACACACACACACACACACACACATACACACACACACACACAAATAAATAAGTGTATTTACGTAGCCGAAAAAAACCCCCATCATTTGCCCTCCATCCCTCCCTCCCCCCCTCCATCCCTCCCTCCATCCCTCCCTCCATCCCTCCATCCCTCTCTTTATCACAGGGCCCATTAGGGATTAGTTCAAAGTACTGGTGGTTAAAAATGATGCCATTATACTGCAGTACCGCTCCACGTTCAGTGCCTCTAGTGGAAGTTTCCTGAACAACCATCTAGTGGCCCCGTGGTGAGGGCAAAGGGAACGATCCGACTCCACGTCCCCGTGTCCGCTGCTCCCTCGCTCCCCTGGCCACGCCCCTCCCCGTCGCTCAAACCGTCGATTATCATCAAAGTTATCCGACGGCGTTTCTCATCCACAGGGGGCGCGGCCCGGTGCGAGTTGACCGACAGTGGAGGGGGCGGGGGCAGGGGGTTTACGTAACCCGGCTCCATGAGGCCGTCATTCAGAGTATGAAACGTACCATTAGACCTAAAATAAGACGAGAAAAATTAAAGAGGCTTTTCCAAGCCGCCATCCTTGAAGCCCACTTTTCACATTTTCCCACCGGCCACAGAACCGGCGCTCCGACACGTCACTCATCGCCGTGTGCGTGCGTCAAACGGCTGATTATTTGACCGGTTTCTCCGGATCCAGCCCCCGAACCCAGAGGAACAGGCCGCGCAGAGGGGGATCATGGGAGATCAATGTGCGACTTTCTGACTGGTCCCGGGCTGCCCCTTCAAGCTTCCCATTGATTTGTTGTTGTTGTTGTTGTTGTCGTTGCTGTTTCGCCTCTTTGTTTTCACGCGGGGTTTCGCAGAACTTCACCCGAGGGGGAGAGAAAAAAATAAATAAAAAAGCAGAGACAACGTGGAGACAAGACATCACACACCCCCCCAAAAAACAACAACAACAACAACAAAAGTTTTGGAACTTCCTGTTTGATGGAAGGTGAAGAATCACAGCAGGAAGACCAGGAAAACCAAGCTTGAGACCAAACCAAAAAAGACCAAACCAAAAAATAAAAATGTTCATGTGTAATTCATGTGATTGATCATTTCCAGCAGAACAGCAGCTCCATGTTCATCACAACAAGCGACGACTGTTGGCGGCGATGCAAGGTTCGATTCCAGCCTGAGAAACGGGCCAATCTGCACAATACGTCTAGCCACCCTCCCTTTCCAGCAGGTTCCCACCCGACCTTGCCAGGGTCGGATGGGGGCGGGTTTGATACGATGGCGACGCGGAGGACGCACCTTACCAAGATGGCTGCCACTGACGTGGAGAAGTCTGTTGAATCCGCTGTCGCAATGGACGGAACTGGACGGTTCATTTTGCCTAAAAAGCTTTTGTTGATGAAAAAGATGTGTTTGTTGAACTTCCCACAGGATTTGGTAAAAGTTTAAACTCACTCAGCACAACGTCACAACGTTCTTTGCTCTGATTGGTTGGAGGTCTATCCAATGCTCTGATTGGTCGTAGGTCTATACCAGAACCGGAGTCAGAAGACGCAGTTCGGCAATTTTTACAGGAATCATTTAATTCTGTCAAAACTATTTATTTTTATAGAATATAAACTGTTAATCATGACACCAACAAAAGACTCGAGTCCACTTGAGTGGAGATTCACTCTTTTACCGGAGTGACTCCAGACTCGCGGCTCATTTAAAAGATGTGTTCACAATGAACGAATCATTTGCAAGTCTTGCATCACCAATTTTGAGAAGGCCATAATAATAATAATAATAATAATAATAATAATAATAATAATAATGATGATAGTAATAATAATAATAATAATAATAATAAGAAGAAGAAGAAGAAGAAGAAGAAGAAGAAGAATTATAATCACAATAAAATAAATAAATAATAATAATAATAATAATAATAATAATAATAATTTCTACATTTTCTGATGTTTTTAGCAGTTTACAGGATAGTGAGGTTGGGAAAAACGGTTTCAGAATCATTGAGTTAGACAATATGTCAAGGAGGGTTTGGGTCAAAACCTCCAGGTCCCAATGGAACTCAGATCAATTCTAAATTGATCCTTGACCCTCAACGCAGACGGACGACGTGAACAAGTTCCAGGCCCGATATTGCTGAATGAAACGACGACGCGACGTACCGACTGAGGTTTTTTCTAAATGTCAAACTGATCTTTCAGCATCTGGAAACAGACCTGCGTCGTCACTCAAACACACCAATCAATCAGTCAGTCGATCAAATCTATTACTTCATCTGGAACGGTCGAGTGTAATTAGTCCAGGCATCGATTGAGACTCGAATAATTAATCATGAACTGAAAAAGTAAAAAACAAATCAGATTTTTACTAACATCTCTTTACGCTATAGAATATGTGTTGCAACAGTAATATTTGTACCTTTTTATAAATATATATATATATATATATATATATATATATATATGTATATATATATATATATATATATATATATATATATGGGCTATTCCTGGATATTTGTCTATTTTTCATTTCATTCAATTTCTTTCAATTTTATTTCTTTTTAAAATTTTGGCTTTTTGGATGCAATGAACGGATTCAGATTCTGAATGATGAGATAGGATTATTATGCAGGTGTAGGCAATATTAAATCAATAAGAGAGAAAAAGCCAAGCAAGCCAAGCAGTGTGAAGTGACGTCCAAAACTAAACAAAAAAATAAATTATTTAAGGACTGTGAGACAAGCCATCATTCAAAACGAGTGGAGGGGCCTGGATGGAGGGAGGGGTGAGGGTGGAGGGAGGGGTGAGGATGGAAGGGTGTGGATGGAGGGGTGTGGATGAGTGGAGGGGTGTGGATAGAGGGGTGTGGATGGATGGAGGGGTGTGGATGGAGGGGTGTGGATGGAGGGGTAAGGATGGAGGGGTGTGTATGGAGGGGTGTGTATGGAGGGGTGAGGATGGAGGGATGGATGGAGGGATGGATGGAGGAGAATTTCCCTGCGTGCTGAGCTGATACAGTCCTGGAGCAATGCATAGGTCAACATTTACTGTTTTTTATTTAGGCATCCAGGCAGCGTAGTGCTGGACA
>NC_137204.1:27815843-27825843 GCF_960531495.2 Zeus faber | reverse complement strand
ACACGCAACGCCCCTCCATCCTCACCTCCACCCCTACACCCCCTCCATCCTCCACTCCACCCCCACATCCCTCCATCCTCCCCCTCTCCCTTCTCCCCGGCAGAAAGGTCATCCCTCCCTCTTCTCTCTTTCGACAACTTAGTGTCTGTCACTCAGGGAAACCGTATATCTCCTTGAACATTTCTCCGTCTGCCCCCTCTCTCTCTCTCTCGCTCTCTCTCTCTCTCTCTTTATTCTCCTGGCAATGACACCCCCTCCTCCACACCCCTCCTCCCCTCCTCCCCTCCTCCCCTCCTCCCTTCTTTCTTCCCGCGAGCGCCAAAGTGGCATCCAATTATTCAGATCTGAGAAGCCGAGGATTAGGTCACTGCTACGACGCCCCGGAGCGAGGAGGAGGAAAAAAAAAACAAAAAAAACAAAAAAAAACACTGCTGGGCGGATGGGAGCGCCTCCTCCCGAACGGCGACCCCCGCGTGGAGCTCGGGAGGCGGAGGAGAGTCCACAGCCCCTAAAACCCGAATGCGCAATCGTGAAAATGCGTTGGCCGCTAATTAGCGCGGCACAGCGGTTGTACGGCGTGCGTGCGTGTGCCAGGTGAGCGGTTCTTCTTTTTAGCGGCGTAAACCCCTAAGATCTGCTTTCAGAGCAGCCCCCCCCCTCCAAAAAAAAAAAATGCAATCAACCTTTACGATGTACCGTATGCGCATCGCATGTTTTTTTACCCCCTGCGGTCTCCCCAATTGGCCGCTTGGGGTACAACGACCCGCGCTTGAGAGACACTGCACTAAATCACCCGGCCAAGCTCCACGGCCCGGTCAGGGTTCTGCTGCGATGGAGGTGTTCACATGCGTTCGGAGCAACGTCATTACTGGAGGTGGCTGCAGCGCTCGGGCCTAATGAACAGATTTCGGATTGCGATGTAGCCGCACCCGCGACGGCGCCGCCCGGATCCGAGCCCAAACACCCACGTCAGGCGGCGGAGCGGAGCTGAGATCCTCCTTCATGTTTCCATGGCTGCGTCTCAGCGGCAGTGGCATTGTCTCTCTGGGTTTTTTTTTTTTTTTTTTTTTTTATCCCAACAAAGAAAGTAAAATAAATCCGCGGCCGGTGCAAAATAAAGAAATAATGAGGGAACCGAAGGCGAACGTTCTTCGGAGCCCGTGGTAGCACCCTTGGAATTAGCCGGCAAAGCGTATGGAAGGACTGCAGTTTGACGGACGGGTAATCGAGGAGCGGCCGCGTCCCGTCTCAATTCAGCGGTGGCTGTGAAGGGAGGGCGACCTGCGATTCTTCAAAACGTATCTGCAAGGACCCCAGTGAGCGTTTTTTTTTTCTTTTTTCCTTTTTCAAACCACTTTGTTCTTGGAGCTCGGCCCCCAACACACATCTGTGCCAGCCCCCGTAGGAGCCGCAGAACCGCCGGGGTTGCAGGCGCCGACGCCCGTCCACCGTTTGCATTATTCACGCGACTGTGAGTGACATTGTGAGTGTGACGGTGTCTCAAAGGAACCTGATAAAAGGTCCTCCCCTCCCTCCCTCGCTCCATCCCTCCTCCCTCCCTCGCTCCATCCCTCCTCCATTCCTCCCTCCATCCCTCCATCCTCCCACATTGGAACAAGCAACTTATCACAATTTCATCTACCGTGTTCACATTTATGAATATATATGATATATATATATATATATATATATATATATATATATATATATATATATATATATTTTTAGTGGCTCATTCATTATTGAGGCATTCTGGAGGAAGGGAAGGGGTGCGGTGGTGTTACGACATTTTAATACCTACTAGGTATGACAATGTGTTGCAAGATCAAAGTTGCAATTCTGCACTAATTAATGTAATTGATCATTTCCAGCAGGACAGCAGCTCCGTGTTCATCACAACAAGCTTCACTCTGGAAGGGACGACTGTTGGCGGCGATGAAAGGTTTCGCTCTGTTTTCAGATCGGGTTCCTGACGAGTCGCTCGGTGAAAAAAGAGTCGTTACGTTTGCAGCCAGAGTCGGAAGGGTCGGTCCGGCCCTGAGTCATGAACAAAATTCTCACAAGAATCACTGAATTCTGTCAAAACTATTTAAATTGGTGGAATGCACGTGTGTAAGTAAATCAGTCCCATTTGATATAAATTACACCAAACGACTGACCTGTTTCCCCTCTGACCTGTAGTTCTCATTCATTATTTTCACTTTGTGAGTCAAAGATTCACTAATTTGTTGGAGTGACTCCAGAGTCCTGAGTCATTTAAAAGATCTGTTCACTACAAACAAATCATTCACGAGACTTGCCTCAGTAAGTGTCAGTCAGACATAATAATAATAATAATATTCATAATAATAATGTTAATAATAATGTTCATAATAATGTTCATAATAATAATGTTATTCATAATAATAATAATAATAATAATAATAATGTCGATAATAATAACAATAATAATAATAATAATAATAATAATAATAATATCATGCACACGTCATTGTTTGCGATGGACACTCGTCACCAGGTCCATGCTGCCCACTGCTCCTGGCTGACCCCCGGAGGAAGGACAGGCCAGGATCGGTCAAATGCAGAGGCCACATTTCACCGGCCACCACCCAAAGTGTGTGTGTGTTGTAGTGTGGTGTGTCGTGTGATCAGTAAAGATTCTTCTAATTCTACAGTCGTGCCGTGGGATGATTTCCGAGAACCAAGGTCGGGAAACAGGCGGTTGACCTTGTTGGACTGGAAATAATCTCCCGTTTGGGCGCCGGTCTCCAGTGGACGCCGACGATGCGGCTGAAACCTCCCCGGCAAAATCCAGACTAAATATCATAATTATTATTTGAAGCTCTAAGCACAGGTCGCATCCCCCGTGGGCGCCACGCTTCCCAGCCGGTGCAGGGCAGCGTCCGGCGTCGCCGCAGCCCAGGAGGTGCTTTTTGGGGGGGACCAGGGGGGTATTTCATTTCGATTTCCAACTGGGGACGCGACACCTCCGCACCTGCACACCCTGGCAGAGCGTGCCCCGCCCACGGCCTGGTTGCGTGGAAGGGAGCGTGGATCCAGCTCAGGCTCTCTCTGCTTTTAACG
This sequence comes from Zeus faber, assembly GCF_960531495.2. Lineage (NCBI taxonomy): Eukaryota > Metazoa > Chordata > Actinopteri > Zeiformes > Zeidae > Zeus > Zeus faber. The sequence goes on along the minus strand of NC_137204.1, from coordinate 27,822,759 downwards.
GTAATGTTTACTTCAAGGTCTGATCGGAGGGTGCGCAGCGGGCGGGGAACTTTGAGAGCTTGGATCTTTTTGGAGGCGCCACAGACGCAAATTATGTCATAAGATTAGTTCGCCGATTTGTCTTCACATTCAGGTCACTTGATTTAACAACGTTGGACGCGCGCACACGAACAAACACCACAGATACTAAATCACTTCAACAAACCAGCGACTACTTATTTCAGTTGAAGATGCACCGGGAAGAGTCTGACAATAAACTGCGGTTTATAAAATGAGGATTTTTTTTCACAAGAAGAAAATACACAGCTACTATAGGGAAGCTTACAGTAGGACAGATACAAAGAAGCGAAAAACCTGATGAAAACACCAGATACACACCTGTTGAGTAACATCAACAAAACATGACGTATCGTATTACTCTATTTATTTGTATTATTTCAAAGAATGTCTTAGAATCATATATTTCCCTATAGAAGAAGAGCAGAGGTGGAGAAGATGGAGATAGAGTAGGGGGAGAGTAGAGTAGAATATAAGTAGAGCAGAGATAGAGTAGAGGAAGAGTGGAGTAGAGACAGGTAGAGGTAGAGTAGAGGTTGAGTACAGTACAGGTAGGGTTAAGGTAGAGTATAGTACAGGTAGAGTAGAGAATAGGTAGAGAAGAGTACAGATAGAGTAGAGTATAGGTAGAGTATAGTACAGGTAGAGTAGAGGTGGAGTATAGTACAGGTAGAGTAGAGTAGAGGTAGAGTAGAGTGAGAGTGGAGTGAGAGTGGAGTAGAGACAGAGTAGAGGTAGAATATAGTGGAGACAGTTGAGGGAGAGACAGTAGATGTAGAGTTAGAATAGAGTAGAGACAGAGTAGAGGTAGAGTAGAGTGGAGGCAGAGTAGAGGTAGAGTATAGTACAGGTAGAGTAGAGGTGGAGTATAGTACAGGGAGAGTAGAGGTGCAGTATAGTACAGGTAGAGTAGAGTAGAGTAGAGGTGGAGTATAGTACAGGTAGAGTAGCGGTGGAGTATAGTACAGGTAGAGTAGAGTATAGGTAGAGTAGAGTAGAGTGAGAGTGAAGTGAGTGGAGTAGAGACAGAGTAGAGGTAGAATAAAGTGTTGACAGTTGAGGTAGAGTAGAGATAGTAGATGTAGAGTTAGAATAGAGTAGAGACAGAGTAGAGGTAGAGTGGAGTGGAGTGGAGACAAACGACTATTTACTCGACCCACCAAACCAAAAAAAACCCCTCACATTTGGTATCACTGCCCAAAATGTTGTCACCGTCACCGTCCGTGTTCAGTCATCACACATGAAACAACCATTGAATCCGAAGGGCCCGGCTTCCCGATCCCCCTTTAAAGTGCAAAACTACACAGAAGAGGCAATGCACTGCACCCACCCCCCAAATAAACCTAAACTCCAGTCGCAAAACGACAAAGGATCGGTCTCCCCGGCCTCCCGGACGGGTGACCGGGCCGTCGGCCGGTATGACAAGGTTGCTTCGGCACCACGGCCTCCAGTGGACACCGACCATGCAGCTGAACCCTCCCTGGCAAAATTCAGACTAAATATCATAATTATTATTTGAAGCTCTGAGCACAGGTAGCAAAAGCCAAACTCTTCCACCTAGTCTGTCTGTCTGTCTGTCTGCTTGTCTGTCTGTCTGTCTGTCTCTCTCTCTCTCCCTCTCTCCTTTTTTCCCTTCGAGACACGCCCCAAACACTCCACGTTTACCCACCCTGCTCTCCTTACCTCCACCTGGTTTTAAGGGACAGTGAACACTGAACAGGGAAGCGTCTTGATGATAACCGGTTATTGTTTTAAGTGGTAAAGTGGGATCCTCCAGCATGAATGAATAACACAGAGAATGGTGACGCCTTGCAAAGGATTTCTGTGTTAACTATATAACATCTGCATTAACCCACTTAAATTATTGGCGGCGTCACCCACGTCCCTGCAAATTGATGCAATGACCCAGGGAAGTAATCACTATTATATTGACCTAGATAATATAATGATAACATAATGATAATCCTTTTCAAGTAGAAAAGGGGATGGAAAAGGAAGGAAAACTGTCCGTTGTCTTCTCACGGCCACCAACCCCTCTTTGCTGGCCGCCGGGCGCTGGATGAGTCACCTGGAACCAGCATCGTCCGGGCGGCCCGAGGCGGCCACATAGTGAGTCACTGCGCCGGCGTGGTGAGTCACTACGTGGCATCTGTCGCTAATTGGCCAAACAAGCTGCTGCTTGTGCTGCGAGGGGACGGCGGACCACCGATGAACCATCAACCTTAATCACTTTGTCAAAAGGTGATTAAGGTGAACTGCAAGGTGCTAATGTGGAGGTGTGGGAGGGTGGGGGTGGTGGGGGGCATTCTAGTAGTGACACCCGATCGAGTCACCGATGCTTAGCGCTTCCAGGGGCGATGATCCCTGGATACAAAACGTCGGGGAGGATTTCTGCACATTGTATAGGGTTGGAAATGATGGATTACAACCGCTCATGATACCCTAACTAGGTGGGTTTTTTCCGTGTACTTAGGCAGTGGTGGAAGCAGTACTCACTACCACATTGAGATTTCTACTGAAGTAAAAGTATAAAATAACCTGCCCTTTAAAGGACTAAACATATCAAAAGATCCACCACAGAGAGAGTGGCAATCGCATTTGCTGAAGGAGGCTGTCCGGTCAATGGATTGCCCCATTGATCGAAAAACAAGGCTTAGGTTAAAGAACACTAGCATTGTCCTTTAAAGAGCAACTTGCAGGTTGGCACACCCAGTGAATTAATGTGTGGGCAAGTTAGGGAGCAATTTAGATCTAAGATTTATTTTCATAAAATGTTTTACTTCTTTAAATCTGGACTCAATGAATCCTAGACACAGTACTTCAGCATCCTAAATATTTGTGAAACTATGTGACTGAGCTGCCGACCGACTTGCACCCTGCTACTGCGCTGTGGCAGAGAGACGACCACGCCCCCCCCTGACGTCAACACCCGGATGTAAAATAAATTTCCTTTTTCACATATTTTCCACCCCTCCTCGGAGGCCATCTTGTAGACCTACTACCAACTGTTTGACGCCGGGCCGAGCCAACAACTTTCTGCCGGCCCACACACACACACCATGTGACTGATCATCAACACCTCCCGGAGCTCCAGGAAAAGCTTCTGGGTCACTCGTCTGCGTCATCCTGGGCACACCGGGGCGGGGGGCGGCGGGTGATGCGGGGGAGGCGGCAGAAGGCCCGGAAGGCTGGGGCGGAGATCTCAGGAGAGCCTGGTCCTCCACCTCTGTGGTGCATGCTGCGACGTGGTTTGCTGTCGGAAAAAGGGCCGTTTATTGTGTCATTTTGTCAGACATCATGGCAGCTCGGGTACTGGTCTATGGATTTTTCTAAAAACACCCTTTACCCCCTCAGTTTTTCTTCCTTCCTTTAAACCTGTGCTGCCAGCATGCTGGACATACAACACAGAGTATTTGTTCCATTGCATCGAGGACAGAGTAAGTCTGCAAGTGGAGTTCAACTTGCAATGCAACTCTTTATTCATTCTTTAATCGTCTGTCCTGTGGACGACGTGTAAGATGACAAGAGCACAACTTTTTGTCACTCATAGTCCATCCCTTGTCCGCTAGACCCCAGTCGCCCCTAAAATGTCAACATGTGACAAATAAATACCAATAAATTACCAATTATATACCACATTTTACTACTACACCCAAATATATACTGCATACTAGTATCAGCATTGCATATTATATTGCACTGTTATTATACATGCACTGCTGCTATGATACTATCTCTATTTTATTTTAGAATAATTGTCTCCCGTCCATTTGAGCATAGTTCCGTGTTTCATCTTTTATTTCATTTCATTTGCAGCTCTGCTTTGACTGCTCTGCCAACACCTTCCCCCAGGGGTGAGTGTTCTTCATCTTGTCACCGAGTCTTATTCCATCTGGTCATACCTCGCGTGAACTTATCGTATCCTTCTCGTATGGTGTCTTATCTCATCTCGTCTTATTCTACAGCAAACTCGTTTTTTTCTTCCCCAGATGCAAATTGCTATTTCTTGAATTAATGGTCTTGAATTATTGATGTAGCACGCTCAAGCACTCTCTTGCACTTCCCTAATAATTCTCAAACATCCTGTCTCATTTCATCTTGCCTCTTATTCTATCTTTTGATTTCTTATCCCATCTTTTGTTATCTTATCCCATCTTGCTGTATTTTGTTTTGATTAAACCCAGGATAGTAATTTCTCCTGTGCATAGTATTGCCTTCTCTATATATGTATATCGCTGTATATCTACCTATTTCGGTTATTTTTAAGTTTTTTTTGGATTATGTATTTGTGTATATTTGACAATTACACTTTTCTTTTAATTTTATGTGGTACATGTTTTACTTAACTCTTTTATTAAAATGAATTCTTTATTTATTATTATTTATTTATGTAAAAAAATATATGTATTTGTATGAATCTTTAAATTAATATTATAATTTATTTTGGACTGTGAAGCTTTTTGAGGCTCTTGATCTGCAGTGTTACAAATTCCTATTATATGTAAATGTCCTGGTGGAATAAACTGATTCTGATTCTAATTCTGATCTGACGTGATCTTGTCCTGTCTTATCTCATCTCGTCTGCTTTTGTCTTGTCTCATCTTCACTTAACTTACCTGAAATGTCCGTATCTCATTGGACCCTGTCTCGTCTTATCTTATTCACGTTCATGTTTCTGGCTTCAATGTAGGAGTTGCCGCAGAAAAAAAACCCCCAAAAAACGCAACGTCCACCAGCACCATGGCAACCGCAGCGGATCCTTCAGAGCAGGAGTTTGAGGAGTTTCTCCGAGTCTCTAATGATGCATTCTGCATCTGGCTAATTCCAGCGACAGGCGCCGTGCGACATGTTGAAGCATTAGACGTATTAAATCCTTAATATGGGTTAATAGGACGCGCACAAGCCTCACACACCAACTCATCAATAGTGAGTCACAGTTTATTATTAGTGCAAGGCCGCAGAACGTTTTCCTCTGGTCTTTAAGCTTCATTCCTGCTCGTCCTAAACGTTTCACACTCCGCCTGTGAAGTATCTTGTTGTGACCAGGAACATTTTGTTACCCTGACTTCCCCCCTTCTTTCTGATTTCTCTCTTTTAATATATATATACACTGTTGATATAATTATGTTTTGCCTCGGCTGTGCCATTGTTCAAAGTGGAGCCGTTTCAGAGAGGCCATAAACAAGCCAACGATTTTATCTGTTGCTCTGGTCGACTGTTACTTCTCCTGATTACTTCTCATTTCACTTTTTGGCCACATTGTTAAAATTTGTCACCCAAATGTTGAGATATAGAACAATTATGGATACAATTAATGGTATGGTACCTCAGTACAAGCAGTATTTGTATTACAATGTCCATAGGTGTCAAAGTGTAGTAGTGATGTAGTGGGTATCCTCATCCCTGCCGGACGCTGCCCGGCCAGAGAGCACCGTGTCCGGGGAGAGAGCGGAGAAAGCACCGGCACTTCTGTTGTACGATTGGCTGTTGGCGTCACATGGCTTTTTTTCTGCTGTACGATTGGCTGTTCGTGTCACATGGTTGTTTCTCTGTTCTGTACAATTGGCTGTTCGTGTCATATGTTTTGTAAAACGCAGCACGAGTTACAGTTTTCTGAGTTTCCTTTAAACGCAGCCCCGGCTCAAGCTATCTATCTATATGTCGTACTCGCAAGTGGCTGGAGGGGAATGAGTTCTGAAAGACGAAACTTGGACGGATATAACTTTGGATGATGAGGTCACAAAGCGGCTCGCTCCTGAAAATAATGTTTCAGGACAGTTTTTTGACGGTTTTCGCAAATTTATGCTCCAAATGTCGATCGATATAGATCAAACTCGACAAGACAAGACTCTGTGGACTGTCGTGTTTCAGATACTTTTATCCTAAAAAACACAGAGAATAAAAGAAAAAAAATTCCAAGCAATGACAATGAGCTAGATTCTTCCAGCCCTGCCACTGGACACATAATAATAATAATAATAATAATAATAATAATAATAATAATAATAATAATAATAATAATAATAATAGTAGTAATAATAACAATAATAATAATAATAATAATAATAATAATCTCAAACTCAAACTTCAGATGGGCGTGGTGTTGCCTCCGCAACGTTGATGTATTGTTATGAGTGAGATGCCTTCCTAAACCTCATTCCTTTCCTCCCCTTGCCCTAACTTTTTCTCCCTCTTCCCTCCCTCTGTCATGCATCCCTGTCTCCCTCGGTCTGAGGGAGCCCCCGGAGCCGTGCGGGCGCTCAGCCGCCGCCGGATGCCTTCCGGCCGATTGACGGATCGATTCCCATCGGCCGAGGTGTTAACCAGCTCGTCCGATTTGTTACTGGCAAGCAACCTCCCTGCCCTTCATTACCTTTTACACCACCGCCCTCACCCCTCTCCCCTCCTCCCTCCCCTTCGTCATCCCCCTCTTCCCCAGTTTCCAGGGCCGTCAGCGGGAAGCGGGCGCTCAGCCGCTCCCCGGCGCCGTTCAGGCGGCTGATGGAGGGATTCCGATCGGGCGAGGTGTCGGGCCCTGCTCTGATTTGTTGTTAGTGAGATGCCTTCCTCTTCCTCCGTCGCGTCCTTCTCTTCGGTGTCTGTTGACACGCCGCCTCCCTCGCCCGGCAGCCAAATGAGGAGAGAGCGGTGGTGGTGGTGGTGGTGGTGGTGGTGGTGGTGGTGGAGGGGGTGGAGGGGGTGGAGGGGATGGGTCGGGCTCACGCTCCAGCGCCCGTACGCCTGAGGAGATGACAAGGGAGGAGGAAGTAGGTGCAGGGTGACGGGATAAAACAGCTTTCTTTATTCACACACACACACACACATGCACACACACACACACACACACATGCACAAACAC
>NC_137204.1:27770843-27810843 GCF_960531495.2 Zeus faber | reverse complement strand
TGTCCAGGACTACCAGGAGGGACTCCCTCTGTCTGTCTGTCTGCCTGCCCGCCTGTCCGTCTGTCTGTCTGTCCATCCGTCAGGCTGTCTATCTTATGGACTTGGGAGACCTTCGCTCTGAAACTGGTGACATCCATCGTACCGTAATTGCACTAATGGTCGCGCAACAAAATGTATGGGGCAGCTGGCGGGATTGTCGCTTTCCCAAACGACGCCTCGCAAAACGTTTGCCTGATCGGTCGGTGGCCGTCGGTGGGAGTCCTCGACCTTCTCAGCGACTTCCCTCGCCGAAGGCCCACATCGTCGAGGGAAACCCCTCCAACATCGGCGTGTACAGCGGGCTCCGTGCTCCCCAAAAGGTTAGGGTTGGCGGTATCCACCTGCCTCCGCCCCCAACATAACCACTGTCGTGGCCGATAGTTGACGTAGTTCGGCCCGAAAGGTGGACTTCAGTACTTGGAGTTGTGCTCCACCTAGACTGAATTTAACCCCTGCCTGGCGTGACTATTCACAGTTGAAGTGAGTCCCACAATCCGCGGTATCCACCTGGTTCCAGGAGCTGTTCAAGGTCTTCAAAAATATCTTGGAGTTAACTTGGGAGGGGTAAAGCTGTGGGGTAACTTGTTGCGATCGTGTTTCAAGGTTGTTTCTGGGACAGCAGGGGCGTAGTTATTCAGTGCTCAACGCCGCAAGATTCTTGACAACAAGGTGTGCTGATGAGTCTGGAACACCTGGCCCCCTGGTGCGGTCAGAACACCCTGCAGCTGAACAAGCTTAAAACCGTGGAGATGACAACGGACTTCAGGAGGAGCCCCCCCATCACCGCCACCAGACTCAACAGCACCGCGTCTGCTGCGGAATCCTCATGTTTCTGGGATCCACAATCTCCCAGGACCTGAAGTCGACACCCGACATGGACACAGTCATCAAAAAGGCCCAGCAGAGGATGTACTTCCTGCGTCAGCTCAGGAAGTTCAACCTGCCTCAGGAGCCGCTGATCCAGTTCTACTCTGCGATCTTCCACTCTGTCCTCTGCACCTCCACCACTGTCCTCTGCACCTCCATCACTGTCCTCTGCACCTCCATCACTGTCCTCTGCACCTCCACCACTGTCCTCTGCACCTCCACCACTGTCCTCTGCACCTCCACCACTATCCTCTGCACCTCCATCACTGTCCTCTGCACTTCCACCACTTTCCTCTGCACCTCCATCACTGTCCTCTGCACCTCCATCACAGTCTGGTTTGGTTGGGCCACCGGTCAGGACAACGGACTGGAAACCTTTGGTGTGGACCTGGCCACAATTCGGGACTTGTACGTGTCCAGGGTCAGGAAACGTGCAGGAGGCATCGCCGCCGACCCATCACACCCTGGATACAACCTGTTGCAACTCCTCCCCTCCGGTTGGCGCTACAGAGCACTGCACGCCAAAACAACCAGACACAAGAACAGCTTCTCCCCACAGTCACTCTGATCAACACTTAAACCAGGCACTCAGGTTCAGAGACCTGGAACACTCAACACTCACTCTACATACAAATGCTAAATTAAATATTTGGGAGGCTTAACAGTTTTTAACATAATGTCATTGCCAATAAAAACGTAAACAAGGTGTATACACCGTACATTGTATACATGCATATAATGTCATACCCACCTACCTCATGTACTGTATATAAAGTAACCTGTTAATTATTCCATATTTATTCCAGCATCTTGCACTCTGCACCATTGCCTTCCTACTACAATTTCATTGCTGTTGTTTATATATATATATATATATATACTGTATATATACAGTATTTATATATATACATCTACAACTGTATATAGTGTTTAAATGTTTATGTTTAGCCCGTTGTCTTTGTTTCAGCTGTATGTCTAGTGCATGTATGTACATTGAGAGTCAAATTCCTTGTATGTATGTGAACATTCTTGCCGAATAAAGCTGATTCTGATTCTGATTTCGATTCCGATTCCGATTGCAACCTGTCCTTCAAGTTGGAAGCCGGAAACCTCCCTCCCACAGGACCGATGTGTTTAAAAAGAGTTAGGACGACGTTCAGGCTGCAGGCACAAGTGGCCTGGATCTGGTTTTTCACGTTACGTTTCAAGATGTTTATTTGTCACACACATATGTGACCCACTGCAGATATATGTAGTTTTGGTGTTGTTTTACTTTTGTTTCACGCCATTTGAAAGTGGAAAATCAGAGCTTCAAAACAAGGTGTCACTTGTGTGAATCAAGTAAATATTTTGAAAGCTATTGTTTGTTAATGATGAGGATGCAGCAAACTGTGTACTTGAGATAATTACCATCAAAGTTTTCCGAAGGCTCCGTGTCTTGTTTAGGGAAGTGACGTCAGCTCTTCTTCAACATGTGTTAACCCGCCGCCAGGTGTATGTATAAAACACGTAAGAATTAAAGATGGAATTCTATCGAAACGGTTTCACATTGTGACTTCACATCACATGGAATATGGAGGAATGATCTCTTAAAGGAAACCATCGATCAGGGTCGTCTCGGTAAGTGAAATGTGTTTCCCCATCTAATCTAAAGGGAATATTTAACTAGACGGTTTAACATTTATCTACTACTTATAAATCAAACCCGGCTATGAAAGTACGTTGAGAGATTACAAAAAAAACAAAAAGGAACACGAATCACCGAATCGTTCTAAACTTATTTGGCTGCTCCCGGCCATTTTAGAAATGCGTGCCAATGCGGATTTTACTGCGGTGGGTCACATATACATACAAGCATACATACAGTCAAATGGCATACCATACGTACCACTGTGTGTGGTTTGTATGTAGTATTTTGTCTCCTCGCACATAGGTTTCTTCAACTGATTGTCTTGCCGAGGTAAATGGCCTGTGGTTGGTGCAGAATACCTCTAGCCACCCTCCCGTTCAAACATATTCCCACCCGAGCTTGCCAAGGTCGGACGAATCACAGGCGGGTTTAACACAATGACGGTGCGGAGGAGAGCTGCTGACGCACCCGACCAAGATGGGTGCCTGATGAAGATGACCTTTCCAATTCCAAAACCGGACCTTTAACCTCCATGTGATTGTAAGATTTGGCCAAATCCGTATTCATCTAGACTTCTACGTCACTTCATGTTGATGTAGTCAAGTCGAGTCGAGTCACACTTTATTTACAGAGCGCATTTCATACCAGGGCAGCACAATGCACTTTCCAAAGAAATACAAAAAAGAAAGCGAGAACGTGGTTGTCAGCTGGTCAATACGAAAGAATGCCCCTGAAACAACAGCAACAACCAAAGCAACAACAAAGACAACAACAACAACAATAAAAGCGACTCCAACCACAGTGGCAGCAACAGCAACAGCAGCTGCAACAGAAAACAACAACAGCAGCCACAGAAACCATAGCAGCAGCAACTTCAACACCAGCAGCAACAACAGCAACGCAGACGCAAAGACAACACCGGAACCGGAATTGGTAGCTCTCACCAGAACCGGAAAAGTCACTCAGGTTAGAGATGTCAGAGGTGGTTGAGTTGTACGGTTGCCTTTAACTTTAAACGCACACCTTGTCGCGAGAGCCTCGTGGACGAGCGCCGAGAAATGTGATCGAACGTAGACCTTGGCGTGCCGAGATCCAGAGTGAACAGTGTCGGCGCAACCACGTCACATCCCGGCTCTGGTACTGCATCCGTCGCCATCCGCCTGCGCAGGCGGCGCAGCCAGGCCCGAACAGAAGGGTTGAAGTCAAAGCCCAGGAGACCATTTCTTCACCTTCTCGCCCTTCTCTCCATTGGCTGACAAACTCACGACCAGGCCGAACCGCAGGTTTCCCTCTGCCTCCGTTATGGCGTCTTTTTGTTGCTGCTTTTGCTGCGTACCTCGGTCTCCCTGGGCATCGAGCTCCGGGGCCCGCGGAGGGAACGCAGCGGCGGAGTGATCCCAGTGTCCTGAGCGTCCCTGCCGATAGCTCTCCGGGGGATATACAGTACGGGCTGCTTTGTGTCAGTACGGTGGGGGGAGGACGGAACATCAATAAAGGGAAGTTGCTGCCTGCTGGGAAGAGAGTATTTCAAAATCCCCACGGTGGTTTCATGTTATTTTGTTTTATTACACATTCACATTTAACTTCCCTGTCCATGGGTTTTCTTTGTCCGGGCGGCTCTGACGTCCAAGTGGAATTTAAATGCAAATATATGTACATGGAATGGCCTTGGCCAGGGGCGTTGATAGGATTCAAAGATATCAGGGCTTAGCCCAAAAAGCTTCAGCCATTTTGCTGCTCTAGGAAAGCTGTCGACAGGGGTGGGGTTTGGGGGGTTAAGGCTATAAATAAGGCCAGAAGGCTATAAAAAAAAGCCTGTTTCATAGCCTTAAGGGTCAGATGTATAATCAATAACGAAATATAAACAGTTCAAATTGTTATTGTTATTTGAAACTGATACCAAGCCCCTCATCAGCACGAGACAAGATAATGAAATTCCTTGAACGTTAGAAATGTTTCATAGCATACGTACGTCTCTTTGCAGCAAGTTTCTAATGGAATTCTGGCACACAGATAATCTAATGGATTACCCCTTTAATTTGATATTGTTTTTAGTTTCACTGTATTGCTTACGTTGTTCATGTTAGAGATAACATTTTGTTATTATCATAATACACTGTGGCTGTTTCTCCGACCACATGCCAACCAAGTGACGTTTTCAGGAGACAGTGTGTTGTAAAAAACTGTTTATTGCAGAGATTTGCCAAATTGGAATTAGCCAGGAGCGATAGAGGGGATGGTGGTTTTACCTGCTGCTCGTGAGACAAACCAAGGAGGTTAGTAGGAACAGGTATGCAGCCACTCTGATCCCAGGCACCTAGATCCAGGTGAGGTGTGGCCGCTCAAACCAGACTATCCCCACGTCACATGGACTTTCTTATTTCCTCCCTTGCTATTAGAAAGAGTTATTAATGTACAGTGAAATGCAGATATCTCTGTTTGTAATGGAAAGAGCAAAAACAAACTAAGACATAGCTGCAGGCAGCATTAGGCGGGGTCCACGGGAGTCGGCCCCTTCATTAAACTGTGACTGCAGAAGTTGATCGCTTCCGGCCTGGTGACGTCTGAGCCACTGCGCGTAGGATTGCCACCTTCAATGTGTGAGAAATAAGGAACGCCTTGCCAGCGGCCCAATGCCCAGGGGAGACGAATCAAGTAAGGGTCCGGGGGTCCCTTATGCATCAATTTGTGATTTTTATGCATCATTTTCAAAGGCCTCTCTGTTGCTCTCAGGATGCATGTAAAGGAAATAAAGAGTCAATAAAAGTGAAGGACAGTTGCATCGATAATATTAAAGATTTAATCCTCAGATCATAGCCATGGGCAAAATGTTTGGTCTGTCAAAATTGAGTTTGGTATATTTGGAAGAAGCAAGAACCCATTGATTTACTAGGAAAATAGCAAATACCTGCTTGACTGCAGAGGCCACGACGGTGGATGACTGAACAATGCATTTATTTGTGATAATAAATCCCTTTCTTTTTTGCTGTCAAACTGATGAGCAGACGTTTTGGGTCTTGCTCTTAAGTGCCGCTGTCAACCTGATATCTGCAAACTGCTTGTTCCTGGAGCTTCCGAAACCGATGAAATGAGCCTCCTCACCCCGAGACTTGTGGAGCATCAACAGGTTTCTTTGAAGGAGCCTCATCTGGATTCAGTGACGTTTTGCAGCCACTTCTGTCGGCGTTTTTCCAGTCGTTCTTTCAGAGTTTTTCGCAGTCCTTATGTTACCGTGTTGGCCAGATATTTCAGAAAGTATTTTAGTTTTGTTTTCGAAGAGGAAAGTGGCTGACCTATCAAGCAGCAGCTTCCGCGCATTGTTTCTTTGCCGCCTCTGAATTTGTGAATTATGAGACATATGGAACCCAAAATCACAAAACAATGAAAATATTTCAAAACACATACACAATAAATACATGTTCCTTGTATATTGTACTTGCTTATGGTTATTGTTACCAGTAAATATAATTCAGGAAGTTTGTATACATTGATACATTGATATCTCTGGAATGTCTACAAATTCTGACAGTGATGTTATTGGGTTTTTATTTGGTAGAACTTACTCTTGTGCGTGTCAGTCGTCCTCATAAGCGTATATATCCAGTATTTATGACATTTAATACGCTGCGCCTTATTTAATCCAATTTTCTTCTGGTAAAATAATACCTGTCACTTCGTAACTTCGTAAGTATCTTAAATCATAAGTATCTGAAATCCCTTTCGTCAAAGTCCCATCACTACTGCATCCGTATCATGGTGAGGTTTGAGTAATTGACTCACATTATCCCTGGACTCTGTCAATCTCCGTACATAAGGATTTCTCCATTGTAGTACACATCTTGTCCGCCATCTTGGTGAGGTAGTGACTGTTGATCACAAACTCCATCCAATACACTGAACCGTTCCGGGTGAAACTCGGACGACGCCATGTTAGGACCGACCCCAATACACATGTTATAAATTTTGTCCGTGGGTTCCTCGGATCAATGACATCCATAAAGTTCTTGGTGGGGACCCGTGGAGCGATCACAAGACTGCAACGCTATCATGTGACCCAGTTTGAGGCGTCATCTGCTCGTGCGCAAATGATGAAAACTGCAGTTTTTTACGAAAATATTCCACATTAATGGATCAAACTTGGACGACGGCATGATGGAAACGACCCGAATGCACATTTTCTTCATCTCGTCTGTGAGTGCGGCGGATCCATGAGATCCATTGACGACTGGCGTCAGTTCACTGCAGCGCTGGACGGTTAAATTTACACAAGCGGAGAAAATTAAACTGAAACATTCCTGTTTCCGCCAGTTTAAATATGTGTTTTCTTATTTCTTTCACTCCATTCAGGGGAGTGTTTCGGCCTTAACTTCCACCCTGCTTCCACACACACACACACACACACACACACAAACACACACACACAAACACACAAACACACAAACACACACACACACAAAAACACACAAACACACACACACACACACACACACACACACACACACACACACACACACACACACACACACACACACACACACACACACACACACACACACACACGGAGACTATTTCTCAGTTTTCCCTTCATTTTTTAACATTTCCTTGAAATGGATTCTCTCTCTCTCTCTTCGAGCCCTTGAAGCTCCCAAACTTAGAAATCTAGTTCAGAACGACGTGTCACTCAAATGCCTTTTCACTCCCTTTCACCCCCTCAAGCTGCTCCCTCTCTCCTTCCATCTCTCTCCCCCTCCCCCCCCCCCTCTCTCCCTCTCTGTCTCTCTCTCTGTCTCTCTCTCTGTCTCTCTGTCTCTCTCTCCCTCTCTCTCCCTCTCTGTCTCTCTCTCTGTCTCTCTCTGTCTCTCTGTCTCTCTCTCTCTCTCTCTCCCTCTCTCTATCCCCCCCTCTCTCTCTCCCTCTCTCTCCCTCTCCTTCTCTCTCTCTGTCTCTCTCTGTCTCTCTGTCTCTCTCTCTCTCTCTCTGTCCCTCTCTCTTTCTCTCCCTCCGAGCCCTCCTTCTCTTTCTGGCTTATAAAACCCGTCTGATATTTCTCTGTGACTGACATGCCTTTCAGTCTGATACAGTGCACACTCTTTGCCCCTCTTTCCGCCTTTTTTTAACTTGTTTTTTAACACACACACACTCACACACACACACACACACACACACACACACACACACACACACACACACACACACACACACACACACACAACCGCATTTTGAGTTGTGAAGGCTGCTCCCCCTTCGCCTCCCAGGTTATTCCACAGGACATAGAATTTAAATTAATTATTTTCTGTCTTTTATTTAGAAATATCATATTTTATTTTATTGATTATTATTCATATTTCTTCTTCTTCTCCTTCTCCTCCTTCTCCCTCTTCTTCTTCTTCTTCTTCGTCTTCTTCTTCTTCTTCTTCTTCGTCTTCTTCTTCTTCTTCTTCGTCTTCTTCTTCTTCTTCTTCTTCTTCTTCTTCTTCGTCTTCTTCTTCGTCTTCTTCTTCTTCTTCTTCTTCGTCTTCTTCTTCTTCTTCTTCGTCTTCTTCTTCTTCTTCTTCTTCTTCTTCTTCTTCTTCTTCTTCTTCTTCTGGTTCTACCTCTTCCAGTGCTCTGCGTGGTCCTCTGACCATGATGTCACCCGTGTGTCCTCCCTCACAGCATCCACCTCCTCCATCCTATACAACCTTTCCCTCCTTTCCCTTCTTTCCTTTTCCTCTCGCCCACCAGCTCCATCTCACCCGCTACACCCGGCGTCTCTCCTCCACAACCGTCAAAACCACCTCAATGTCGCCCCCGCAACCCGTCCGTCCTCGACACTCCCAACGGAGCTCAGAGCATTTTCACCTCCACCTTCACCTCCGCCTCCGCCTCCGGCTCCTCCTCCGCCTCCGCCTCCGCCTCCGGCTCGGCCTTCGTCTCCTCCCCCGTCTCCGGCTCCGCCTGCCGGGCCGTGCCACGCTGCTGTCCCGCGAACCCTCCCTCTGGCTCTTGCCGGGGACCCTCCTCCACCCGCTCCGCCCTGCCTGCACCATCTTCTTCACCTCAGCCGCGGCTCGAAGCGCCCGTGCGCCCGGGTTCATATCGAGGGGGCGACGCATACGAGCCACGGCGTAAACCCTGCCGCACAAGAGGTGGAACAAAATCCTATAGATCCAATGATCTGCGTTAATTCTGCCGTAAAACCCGTCGACAGGTAAAACGCGCGGGTCGCCCGGTCGCAGGCGCACGTTACTCCGCCCGGTTGGAGTTCCAGGCGGCAGCTCAGCCTCCGCGGAAGCGAATCGTTTGTCATCATGCAAATTCCTTGTTTCTAATCCGCCGTTATTCCACATTCCGCCGCGCGCTGTCCTAGAAACGCATCGCCCGCGCTCCACCCACCCGCCTCCCACTCAACCCCGCCCCCCCCCCCCAAGCCCCCGCCCCAACGCACCCCGCCCCCGTCCACCTGCCTTTCATCGCCCGCAAAACAAAGGTGTTTACTCAACTCCTCGGTGCAGGAACTGCTGCGAGATATTTGAGTCCCTCTCTCTCTGCACGGATGCAAATTAGACACCGGTGCAATTCTGTTGCCGTTGTCTAATCCATTTTCCATGCATAATTCACACTGAGCCGTCTCTTTCATAAATCTGAATAAAATGTAAAATGGGACACGGTTGGATTGGGGACTAGGTGAATTAAGTGATTGTCGAAGGCCGGGAGAAAAATAAATAAATAAATAAATAAATAAATAATAAATAGAAATATACTGTTTATACTCCTGAGAGAAAAATCGGGAAATGATGTGTGAGTACGTTATGACAGTAAAGTACAATCAGAGCCTTGTATTTACTTTATTTCATGACACAGCGAGACATCACTATATCTGTGACGAGTGTTTTGTCTCTTGCCTTTCGACGTCGTCTGGACTCGTTCGTTTCACGTCATATCAAAGAATCTCTGCGGGACCGGAAGCGGCCGATGCTCAGCGCCACGCAGCAGCGGCAACTCTGACGCTGCCGGTGTCTGCTCTGCCCCCTGGTGGACACATCCACCGGACGCACTGTACATACATCATATGTTACTGAGCTATTATTGCTTTTATATTACATTATTGTTATACGTGGGGTTGCCATGACGTCATTGACCACATATGGACACGGACGGGGGATGTCTTTGGATGCCGGGCGTCCGTTTTTGCTCTTTTCTGTTCCTCATCTTTCTGGTGGAAACAGCTGGTTCCGCTTATTATCTGCTCCACCAGGTCCCTTCCATCGCTGGTAATATAGCCGCCTGCGCTCTGGTTCGGGTGGATTACCGTCCGCTCACACCAGAAGCAGCGTGCCACGCGGCCGGATATCGTTCATTTCCGGTGCAAGGTGGCGGCTAGGAGCGACGGGACATAAGGCGACGCGGCGTCAAGCGACGCAACGTAGAGCGTCGCGACGTAGAGCGGCGCGATGTAGAGCGACCCGACGTAGATGACGCATTCCCGTCGCTCCGCCCGCCAATAAACCCTGAACAAACCCTTGACTTTGGTTCCAAAAGAACCTTTTGTTCCCAAAATGGAAATCGTTCATTTCCGGTGCAAGGTGGCGGCTAGGAGCGACGGGACATAGAGCGACGCAACGTTGAGCAATGTGACATAGAGCGACATGATGTAGAGAGACGTGACATGGAGCGACGTAACGTTGAGCGACGCGACAAGGAGCAACAGTACAAAGAGCGATGCGGCGTAGAGCGACAGGACGTAGAGCGATGCGACAAAGAGTGGTGCTACGTGGATTCACGAGGTGTAGAGCGCCGCGACCTAGAGCGCTGCGACATAGAGCGCCGCGACGTAGAGCGACGCAACGAGGAGCAACAGGACATAGAGCGAAGCGACATAGAGCGACGCAACATAGAGCGACGCGGCATAGAGCGACGCGGCATAGAGCGACGCGGCATAGAGCGACGCGGCACCGACGACGCATTCCCGCCGCTCCGCCCGCTAATAAAACCCTGAATAAACCCTTGACTTTGGTTCCAAAAAAACCTTCTGTTCCCAAAATGGAGGAGCGGATGTTGTCATGGTCATTTCAAACGAGGCGTGGAGGACGTCTGGGGAGGTGGCTGTGATCCCTGCTGAGGTTTATGACGTGATGCACTCAAGTAAAAATCTGAGTCCGAGGTCGAGCCCTGTGGAGGTGAAGCCCACGTGGAGACCGACCACGCCCCTCCGAGACCGACCACACCCCTCCGGGACCGACCACGCCCCTCTGCTTCCATGTAGTTTGAGTTCAAGCGTTTTCCGTCTGCAGTATGATGTCATCATGGTCAGAACACACGACTGTTTAAAGAAGTTCATCCGACAGGTATGACAAAACGACCAAATTAATTTGGCCGAGTGGATGTGCATGTACACACTCACATACATGCACGACGCCAGAGACAGAGGGTTGCGATGGTTTGTTGTTCTATTTTTTCAATCATTAGTCAGACTGCAAGAGAAAATGGAAAAGCAATTTAAAAAATACAGAAGGAAGAAGAGGGAAGGAGCGGGAGCCGTGCACTTGATTTGTGGGCTAATGTTGAATATATTAATATATTAAACGTTATATTTTATAAATAAATATATTCAAATAACCGCCCGTCCCTTGAAAATAAATATACTGAGAAACAACATCGAAATAAGTGAGTGTGGCTATGTGCCCGTGAATCTGCTTCCACGCTGCCATGGCAACTGCTCAGCCAAGAGTTGAGGAGGAACCTCCGCGAGCGGCAGCGATGGCTTCTGGTGTGAGCCTGCGGTTGGCCGCCGTGCGGTCACGCCGCCGGCGTCCGTGCGCCCGGGCCGCAGAGGGGGGGGAACAATGCCGCAGGGGGCGGGGCAATGGCCGCAGGGGGGC
This sequence comes from Zeus faber, assembly GCF_960531495.2. Lineage (NCBI taxonomy): Eukaryota > Metazoa > Chordata > Actinopteri > Zeiformes > Zeidae > Zeus > Zeus faber. Next base: position 27,799,446 of record NC_137204.1, on the reverse strand, counting down.
GGAGCTACATCCGCGAACGAGGAAAGTCGAGCGGGGTTTCAACTTAATGCAAGTGAGGAGCCAATAGGAGGGAAGATACACTCCAATGGCGCTGTTCCTTGGCAAATGGAGGCCTTGACCACTGCGAGATCACTGATGATCCGGCCATTATCTAAAATAAAAAACTTCCTTGAACCATCAATAAAATCAGGAACATGTTTTTATATGTTTCTCCAATAAGAACAAATCTTTATTGTATTATATATTATATCTTTATTATAAAGGATGGATGGAAAGACTTCGAGAGGTTATTAATTTTGCTCAGTAAACAGCTCCACCATTTGAACAAAAAAGTTAGTAGACACGGTGTCGTGTTCTATATAATTGAAACAGCCAGTGCGTTTTTGGCCGACACGCCCACAAAAGCCAGGGGCGCAGAGACCTGGCGCCGAGACGAGAGCCGCTCGGCTTCACGCTGCAGCCCCGTCGCCGGCGGTGTGACCCTAGCATGCAAGTCTGGAAGAGGGGCAGGAAGTGATGCTGCGTTCCATGGAAACTCAGACATCTGAAATTAGAGTCGGTGTTCACGTGACATAAATAGGACAGAGTCGTTCAAAACGACAGTCGGCGTGTTTTTTAATAGAAAAAAATACAAAGGGCACTTTAACGGTCTGTTCTGTTATCTTCTAAATTTGGGCGAACAGCCCTGAAAATCCCATTTGAGAATGGCCACACCTTTACACTCTCCCAAGAACCAGGTTCAATTGAACGCAGCATTATCTGTCCCGCTCACACACACCCATACGCCCCAGCCTGCACGCGCTGCCGCAGCCAGGGTGGAGAGTGACCGGAATGCCAAGGTGGAGCACCGCCCCCGATCAACACCCCGGCAAAATGTGAACAAGGGGACGAAGCGACACTTCAAGCACCGGACGTCTGCACTTCATCAATCATATTCTGTTTCCGCTCGTGAAGGGGCATTGACCCTCATTTAATATTCAATCAAATCATCAATTGCTGACACAAGTTGACAAAACTGCAAAAATTCCTAACCCTTGATACGCGTGTCTGTTTATTTTTTTTTCTATATGTCAACAAATTCAATACCCTGAATTCATAATTTGCAGAAATACATCTGCATTTGTATCAATATCTACATCAATGAAAGCAATATCTTCAACTGATAACCTACATACATATTTGTGTTAATATCTACATCAAAATCAAAATCATGACATGTGCATGTATATCTGATATTATACAATAACTACATCAACAAAACCAAACATCTGCAGAAATACTGTATATCTGCATTACATAAATACCTACATCAATGTAATAATATCTTAAATCCCCAATAGCAATAATAAAAATGAATAACGTGCAGAAACACATCTGATGATGTATAATATAAATATACAAAATATACAAAATATAATATATGATATAATACATAATACTAAATACAAATATACAAAATCTTAAATTCATAGAATGTGCAGGAATACTGTTTATCGGCATAATACATAAATATCTACATCAACCAAAACAATATCCTAAATTAATAATCTGCAGAAATATCTATGCATATTATGTCCAAATATCTGTGCCATTACAGCCTGGCAGCTCAGTATTCCATGCACATCACAGCTGAACATTTATTTTCCAGTACTTTCTTCCACACTTTGCACTTTTGCAAATTGCTATTTTTTCCCCCCACGCTCACAGCACTTTCCAGAGGAGAATACCGTTCATTTCTCAGCTGCTGTTTCTGTTTTTGTGCTTAAAAATGAACAAGCTTTTATTTTTATTTTTTTAACAAATAATTCCTACTTACATACAGTACCTCCCAAAAAAAACCTAATAACCTTGTCACAAGTACAATCGTCGTTTTCAACTCAGTCTTACACTGACATTTACAGAAGGGGAAGCGAAGAGAAATCCTCCTTCCTCATCCCACCCTCGTGTTCCCCCGTTGGTTTCTGTATTTGAAACCATATACATTTCAATTAATTACACGACATGATATAAAGTACATTTCGATGTCATTTAGGTTAGTGAAACTCCAAACTCCCTTTAATCGAATTATTGAAAAAACTACGTCAGATAGGCCAGTGCGGTGTGGGCAGGGTGTGGTTTGAGCAGCTACGCCCGTCCTGGGTCTAGGTCACTGGGGAACCAGGATCAGAGTGGCTGCACACCTGTTGGTCCAACCAGCAGCAGGTAAAAGCCCCGTCCCCACACTCACTCAGGAGAGGAGCCCTCGTCATGACACGCGTCCAACTGCTCCTGGGCTGATTCCACCGAGCCCACTCCCTACAACAACAAACTGGTGTCGACTGTGTCTCTGGTCCCTCAACACGCCGCTCGGGTGGTGCGTGGTTGGAGCAACTGCCTCAGCAAGCATCAGCGAGACAAATTAAATGAACTTCCCCTCAAGGTAAAGAGCAGGATGTTATATTTGCCTCGATGGCCGCTGAGATTTCAAGCCCTAAAAGCGGGCAATAAACGCCCGTCACCGCTCGCCCCTGTCAATCTCCACGCATAGGCCCCGCCCCCTGAACGACGTCCCTTACGTTGTATTGGCCCAGAAGTATTCGGTCATTCCGAGTCGAGAGCCGGTCATTCCGAGTCGGGAGCCGGTCATTCCGAGTCAGTAGTTCCCCACTTCCGGGCCAAATGTGTTCCACTGCCTCTGTTCAGGAAAACATGGACGTCCGACAGCAAATGTCTCTTGGGTTTGTTGTGAATTCTACAAGCTACAAAAAGTACATTAAAGGAGACCTCTCATCCTCCTTTTTACACAAGTTAATAGACGTCTCTGAGGTCCCCAAAACATGATGTTGCATCCGGGCATTCTACTTTAACCTCTGTACCATTCTGCTCCAAAACGAGCTGTTTTTTTGTGTGGGAGGAGCCACCCTCCAAAGGCCCCGAGTTCTGTGGGCCAATGGGGTTTGAGCTTTACTTCCTGGTTGCGTCGCATGTACTCCGTCACTTTCACTGGTTTCACCGCATCGGTTCATAAAATGTGTTTCTGAACTAATTTGAGGTGAGAAACAATGGACCCAGCTGCTGAATCTTCACTCTTGTTAGATCTACGAGGCCTCCTCTAAAAGTTTGTTCCCACTTCGGTTGCCGATACATCACCGGGAGTTTTGCAATGGCGGGAATTTTTTCAGGAGCGATCAATTCGCTTGGCGAAGCGGCTCAGCAGACCCCCCCCCCGTGTGTGTTTTCGGCAGCGTGTATTTTTGGAGCGGTGGGCGCTTTTGTGTTGACGAGCTGATGTTGACGAATTAGCTCTCCGTCTGATGGGACATTTGTCCCCGATGGGACAATCCCATCGGGGATTAAGTAATTTCCCCCTGGGATTATCAAGTATTTCTGATTCTGATTCTGATTCTGATTCTGTTTCTAAACAATTGGCAGTCCCCGATGAGCGCCAGGCGAGAATCTGCTTTGTTTACAGCCAGTCGCCATGGTGCCGCCAAAACTTCAAACTGTTTTCACTCGACTACTGAGTGTGGCTTTTAACTGCTGCTTTTACCTTTAAACACTTTGTCACCTGTACTCACTGTAGACTGACAGCCGCCACATTGAGCGGATGTTTACATGGATGTGTATCTGATCTTCACTTATCTTATAAAATATAATATAATATAATATAATATTATCTTTTCTTATCTTATATTATATTATATTATATTATATTACAATAAATTATCTTATCTTATATGATCTTGCATGATCTTATGTTATATTATTTTACATTATATTATATTATATTATCTTTTATTATATTATATTATAATATATTTTATTATATTATATTATAATATATTTTATTATATTATATTATCTTTTATTATATTATATTATATTATCTTTTATAATATTATATTATATTATATTATCTTTTATTATATTATATTATAATATATTTTATTATATTATATTATATTATATTATATTATCTTTTATTATATTATATTATAATATCTTTTATTATATTATATTATATTATATTATCTTTTATTATATTATATTATCTTTTATTATATTATATTATAATATCTTTTATTACATTATATTATATTATATTATCTTTTATTATATTATATTATCTTTTATTATATTATATTATAATATATTTTATTATATTATATTATATTATCTTTTATTATATTATATTATATTATAATATTTTGTCTTATCTTATCTTATCTTATCTTATATTATATTATATTATATTATATTACTTTGTCTTAACTTATCTTATATTTTATTATATTATATTTCTTTGTCTTATCTTATCTTATCAAACTCATCTTTTTGAAATTTTGGAAAACAATTGGGGCCACGAAACGGGAAGTGAGATCAGTCCTTTTGAACGTGGCAACGCTCCCTCCCCGCGCTCTTCTTACTTTTAACTCCTTCCTGTGATTCCTCCGCTTTGATGGCGTTTACAACAACGCCCCCAAAAATGTAATTGAGTCGCCAGGGATCCGCCATCACCTCCATCGTTAGAGCTGAATGGCGCCCGGGCGGATGAAAGCGGGAGCGGGGCAGACGTTCCGTCACTTCATCCCTCCACCCTCCACCACGGCAACTGCGACTCAAAGCCGGAGGGGCCTCCACCCGCTGGGAGAAGGAAAAGGAGCAAAAGCAAAAAAAGAAAAAAGACGAGACATTGACGCCTGCTCCTCGTCCTCGTCCCCAAATCCGAAGCGGAGGATCGCTCCGAGTGGTTTGTCGGGAGGAGGGGGACGGGGAGGCGGCGGGGGGTCGTCGTGTCTTTGGAACATCCCTTTAGCGTCCTAATTGGAATTGACAGGCACGGCGGCGCGCCGGGCCCCGCAGGCGGCGCCGGAGACCCGGCGGCTTCCGAGACGGGTCTGGATCAGAACCAGGACCGGGAGGATCCCAATCCCCCGCTCGCCCGGGCTCATTAGCACCCGGCTGCCGCTAATTAGCAGAGTCCACCGGCGGCTGGGAGGCGGCGGCGGTGAAAAGCTCGCCTGCGTTTTGGAGCTCCGGCTCTTTAACAAGTGACTCGGTAAACAAAAGATGTGTCACGTTTTTTTCCCCGGCTCTCTGTGAGTTTTCTTCCGTCGGTGATTCAGAGTAAAGCGGTTGGAAGCAGCGACGGCCCCGTTTTCTCGCAAAAATTGAAAGACATCTGTTTTGGGCTCGTTCGTCTGATTCAGTGGGAGAAACGAGAAGAGTCGGACGAGTCGGTCGCTTTGGCCCCGAGTCAGAATCAGAATCAGAATCAGAAATACTTTAATAATCCCAGGGGGAAATTACTTCCGTTACAACTCCAAATCTACATACAACATATTTACATATGAACATATGAACATACAACATATAGAAATTATTAAGAAACATTTATATATAAATATATATATATAAACATATCTATATACACATGGTAAAGTGTAAAATGTACAGTTAAAAATGTGCAAGAAGAGTCGTAGATGGAATTCTCATCAAGAGATCGTTTCATTCCGTCCAAGCTATTCCCTTCTGGTGGCAGGCCACGTGTGAATCAGCCGCATTTAACATGAATTACCGGTTCGCAAAACGAACAACTCTTCTGAGGTGACTCCTGACTCCAGAGTCACGTGAAGGCTTTGTTCGCTGCGAACGAATCGTTTGTGAGTCTCACGTCAACGTCACTCGGAGATGGAGCCGAACAGAAGCAGCAGCGTTGAAACACAGAGGCTGGAAAACCTCCGTCAGTAGGGTCCAGGCACCGTCACCTGTCGGCCTGTCAGAGCAAACATGGGAAAAGGTGTTCTCCTCCTCCTCCTCCTCCTCCTCCTCCTCCTCCTTCTCCTCCTCCTCCTCCTCCTCCTCTTCCTCTTCCTCTTCCTCTTCCGCTTTCTCCACCAACGCGATGCAAGAATGAGATGGAAAAGCAGTTAAAACCCAGATTTACACTGAATCCGGCAAACTGTCTGTCTGTCTGTCTGTCTGTCTGTCGCTCTATCTGTCTGTCCGTCCGTCCGTCTGCCTATCTATCGATCTGTCTGTCTGTCTGTCTCTCTCCCTATCTCTCTCCTCCTCCTCCTCCTCCACCCCCTGCAGGAACCAGCCCTCCTTCCTCCTGCTTCAGGGTTTTTCATTGCACTACTTTTCAGACTGAAGCTCTTTGATGTTTCCTGTCGTTTGTCTCCGGATGAGATGAAGTCCTTCGTCGAGCAGATGAACAGTCATGTGTCAGAATGTAATCATTATGTAACCATATCATATCATATCGTATCATATGATGATGATTATTATTATTGTTATTACTAGGGGTGCGCTCTGCAGGATGGTTCCCTTGTTGTAATGGTTTGGATCTTTATAGATCGTTACACTCTGGGTTTTTCGGGCTCAAAGTGTCAGGCGCAGGACGAGCGGCGGAGCCACCCACAAGGTGGAGGTGTTGTTGGCACTGGGACGCCACAGACATGTGGTGGAGGAAGACGCTTTGCCACACCATCATCATCCAGTTCCTTATGTCGTGTACGTGCAGGTTGTGGCTCCGAACATCCAGTCACATGGTGCGAGCTGCGTGGTGTGTACTCCATCGCCCTGTAGTGGTTACAAAATGTGTGTGTGTGTGTGTGTGTGTGTGTGTGTATCTTCGTCGTCTTACCTTTGCTTCCCTATGATATCTTATCTCTCTTGCTCTGGCTTTAATAAAATAAAGGCATTGTGTTCGTTGGTAACAAACAAACTGCTGGAGACCGCGCTGCATTTCATGTACCTTGAAAAGCGTCGGATAAACCAGGATCCGTTGAAAGTATAAATAATCCACAGGAAGTCGTCGCCATTCGCCATCATTTCGTCGCTCCGTCATCGTTGCTCCGCACAGCATCACGGTGAGTTTTAGAAATGAGTGTGGTAGCTTCTCCACCACACGCCACCCAAGTGACGTCGGAGACCTCCGACACAGAGACACAGACGACGGGGGGTTGTAAACACCAGTTTATTGTAGAGAGGAGGCTGGGTGGAGGCGCAGATACGCGTGACAGGGCTCCCATCCTGAAGTGTGTGGATGGGGGTTTTTAACATGCCGCTCGTTAGCCCAACCAACAGGCAACAGGCATGCAGCCACCCTGACCCTATCACCTAGATCCCGGTCAGGTGCGGCTGCTCAAACCATCCCATCCACACCACAATGACGAACTGTGAATTACAGACAACAAGCAGATGGCAGCTTTTTGTAACTCGTACTGCGTTTCACAGAAATGGGAAAACTCTAATACGTACCTAAAACGACTAAACTGAACCCACTGTATTGCTGCCTGCAGAAATTATTATTATTATTATTATTATTATTATTATTATTATTATTATTATTATTATTATCTTATAGATATATATATTTCTTACACATATTTCTTAAGGTTTATCATACTCTCTCCATACTCACATATGGAGAGAGTATGATAGTATGATGATATAATTAGGTTGTTGTTGCTCAAGGTCATTATATATTCAAAACAACAGCACTTTGATGCCATATGATTGGCTGACAATGTGATTTAATTTGATCTAATTTGAGGGATTCTGCTGCCTCACTGGGGATTTGAAAAAAGGTGCTTCACACGGTCAAATGCGGTGAAATACCTTTCATTTATTTTTACTTGAATTAAGTACAACCTGTCAGTTGTTGCTTCTTTTTTTTTTTGGTGGGGGGGTTGTAATACCTTCTCATGAGAGGCAGGTTGTTTTTCTTTCAAGGTTTTCTCGGTTTTTAACACAATACAAACAAACAAAGAAAACATAACGAGAGCAAACCAATACGTAGAAAAACACCTCACTGACTCGATAGTAACGATAAGATGAGACGACAACAGCAGAGGGACAATGAATGAATAAAAGATCTGTGAGCAGCTTCTTTAATAATGACTTGACATATTAAAGGCGTTACACACAGAAAGTTAATGAGTTAAATTATGGGATATCTTACTACCCCAGACACTTCAAAAAGACTCGGAAATGAGAGGCGGCGGGGGATGAGCTTTTAAAACATCGGAAGAATTACCCCACAGTGGGAGAAGCCACCAGCAGAGCCTTTGATATACACACATATATATATATATATGTGTGTATATATATATATATATATATAGTCTTCTTCTTGCATTTCCAGGATACAGAGAGTTCATCAACTGAGTTGCTGCCTCAGAATGGAGTGATCCGGGCCCCTCCCTCAGATAATATAGGGAGAGAATAAAACCGCTCATCACTCATCTAAAATCATTTTATAAGTGTGTTTTTTATATGCCCACAATTAGTCCTCTGCATGGAAAACATCCTAACCCTATTTATTTAGGAGCAGGAAGCAGACGGGTGGTGGGCGGCTGGGGACCAACGCCGGTTCTCAGGCCGGTGCCTTGCATAAGGGCAAAGGCAGGGGTGTTCATTTTATATTGTGAAATGATCATTATATTTAATCATATTTATTGTTTATGTAAACTTATGCATATCTACAGTACATCCATATCCATACCCATCCATGTGTAGATCTTTCCATCTGTATACATTCATATACAATCATATATCATTACCACATCACAACAAATTTATCATTATCTCTATATCAATAATATATATATATCCATCAATCGCTCTCTCTTATTTATATAGATCTTTTTAAAGGTGACACGGTGGCACAGTGAATTGCAGTGCTGCCTCACAGCAAAAAGAAGCAGAAAACACATTTCATGGCCTCCAGTTCTTGCATGTGTGTGTCTGCTGCCGTAGTGTGTTGTGGTGTGTGTGTGTGTGACGAATAAAGACGAGCTAAGCTTGTCCAGTTTCGTGAAACATAAATCATGTATATAAGGTATCTATACCCATTCAAATATATATATAGATATCTTCATATCTATAAATATAGATATCTTCATCGAGATATAAAGTTCTATATGTGCAATTATGTATCTGCATTTATATAAAACATAATGTATGTTGTTATCATTCCATCATCAAATGTATGAATCGTATGTACATTTCATATGATGATATGATAAAAATATTCATAACAATCTTCTTTTTTTTTGTCGTTGTTGTTCTAACAAATGTGTTGCTTGGCAACAGATGTGAAACCGGACCACTGCGTCCTGTTCCAGAGGAGACTCTGCCAGTGAGGGCGTGATGTGGAAGTGCAGCCTCCACTTGTCCGTGTTGTAACTCGGATAACGTTGCGTGTCTGATAATCGTGATCATTCCCTTCCACCTGTCGTGCGTTTGGGGGCGTACATTATTCCAGCAGCGCCCGCAACTTGGTTGATCGGAGACGTGTTTGACACCTTGATCTTCAGAACTCGGTCTTGGGTCTTTCATCTGCATAGAGTCAAAAAGACGTTGATCTCATTGGGATTAAGATATATTTTACAAGAGAGACCTGGCCAGGAAGGCAGCTGGTGACGGAAAGGAAAAAACATCAGACATCAAGGTTGCCAACCAGGACGGCATACAAAGAACCACAAACACTCAGATTAACAGGAAGCTCAGTCATTTGGGTAAATTAAAGTCACCCACAAAGACGCTGACCAAGACTGTCAAATTCCAATTCCTTTAGGATTGATAGAAATTGACCATCAGAAATAAAGTCGGTCATTCCCATTGGCCCTGTCGGGCGTTCCAGGCGGAAGGGGCGGCGTGCCGTCCGGACACGAGGAACAGGCGTCGGTAAGGATCCCGGCCCAAGAAGGGATTCGTCAATGAAGCCCAACCTGTGTGTACACCTGCCCTACCCCTCAGCTCAGCACAGAGTCACATCCAGACCCGTCCGGGACGAGCGACCGATCGTCCTCCTGCAACCGGAGCAGTCGCTCAGCATTTGCATATGTACAGGGCGGCCTGCGCGCTGGCAACCGGAGCTGCGGACACCGTGTCCCGGCGTCCCACTGGGTCCCGCCGGGTCCCGCTGGGTCCGGGGGAGCCATTGTTCAGCGAACTGTCAGTCGTAGGACAGGACTCGTTGATGTCAGAGTAAGAGTCACGTCGGACGCCGTCTCGCTCGTGTCCTGGAGCCGCTCCCCATGTTCACATCTCAATAGACTGTAATTCCTCTCAACCACATCCAATCTGAGAGAAGAACCCACTAGTTTTTGCACAAAATCCACCGGACAGGGTTTGAGATTCTCGCCTCAAACGCTCTAATGCGATGCTACGACATTTGAATTCAAATATCCGATAGAACCTTCGAAAAATAAATGTTCCCAATTAAACAAATGTGCACAGCTACACACACACAGAATCGTTTGCTCAGCTCAACGATTCTTTGACTACTATTCAATTTAACCAAAGATCGAATCACAAACATGTGAATGCGACAGGCATCATGGGGTTCCCAATCTAGGGTCGGCAGCTCCCTATGGAACCCCCCGGCAATCACATACAGTAGGGTCTGCAGCAAAATTATTATAATTTATTTGCTTCATTCATTTATTCATTGACTTAGAGCAGGATGGAGAGCAGGCTGCTTTTATAGAGCGGCCAAATAAGGGCGTGGAAGCATGTGGCGCTGTCAAGTTGTCTGACAAAACCAGACCCTCAAGGTACACACATTTTTTAAAGAATATTTTGTATTTTTGTTCCAGTAATGAATTCATAGCATGAATTGAACTCGATGCACTGCTTTTTAAATATAAGAATATTCCTTTATTTGACATCAATAAAATACTATTAATCGCAGCCAACCAACCACCACGCGATTAATCGCAAATTGTCATTTTAATCGTTTGATAGCCCTAATATATGTATATATTCGGTAGGAACGCTGCTCCTTCCTCGCCTTGATGCAAAACCAGAGCTTCACCAAAAACAACACGACACAAAGTTACAAAGGCAAAGTTTAACAGTTTTATCTTTTATTTCCGTCTGTTGATGCTAAAGATCCGTTTGTTCCGCCAGTGAACTTGTCCGTCTTCAGAGAAGCCGCTTTGTTTCATTTTATTCTGTTTCCTACGGTTCTTTCCTGGAGAGAAGAAGAGGAAGCAGAAGCTGCAGAGACAGATTTAGGACGACGGAGGATTTGAATTCTTCTCTCGTCTCCCGCTGGATGACCACAGAGGAGGACCGTGGCGTCGTCTCAGGACTAAAAAAAGAAAAGATGGATGATCAGAGACGCTCTGGTGCTAAAATTTAACATGTGATGCTGTTTCCCTTTCAACTACAGTGCTCTGAAAATACTTAACCCTGAAATCAAATATTCCAAGACCATCTCCAAGACAAAGATATTAATAAGCACAGAGCACTGTATAGATGCATCTGAAAGTATCCAGACCCCTTCACCTTTTGCACTTTATTGTATTATAGATGTAATTTTAAATGTATAAAGTTGCTATTTCTGCCCATCAATCTACACTCAGTAACCCATAATGACAAAGTGAAAAAGTGTTTTTTAGGAATGTCAGCAAATGTATGAAAAATCCAAAACTGAAATCTCTCATGTGCAAACATTTTCAGACCAAATTGTGCTCAGGTGCAACCTGTTTTCTTGAATTATCCATGAGATGTGTCGAGAAGTTGACTCGAGTCCACAAGCGGCAATTTGAATTGATTGGACATCGTTTAGAAAGGCCAGGCATCTTTAATGAATTTGCAAAAATTCCGAAAAACAGGTTTTCACTTTGTCATTAATGGTTATTGAGTGTAGATTGAGGGGCAAAATGGCAATTTTATCCATTTAAAGTGACGTCTACAACACCCCTAACCCAAAGAGTAAAGGCGTCTGAATACTTTCTGAAGCACAGAAAAGTATATATTTGTCCAGAGGAAAGTTGGGTTTTAAAGGATTTAGAGGACATGTCTGTATTTTCGGGTTTTGGAAAATTTGAGAGGCTGCGAATTCAGAAGCCTACTTGCCTACTACCCCCTGGTTTTGTTTTCAAAGGAACTTCCATTTGCGTATTTGTATATGGTGACGTTTAATAACACCACTACTAATAATTTTAACTTCTAATCAATTAATTAATTTCTGCTAATTAATTATCATCATCAAATTCTGCCCAAACCTGGGTTTTGGTGTTAGCGTATTTGCATGCTGGTTGTTGCGATGTGGCGGAGTGATTTTATAACGCTGTATCTCTGAGCCCACCACACGTACGACCTCCGGCTGAGCTTCCTCTGCGCTAGGCAACCGTCCAGTAAAACACAGAGCGGAGTGCTTCTAAAAAACAAACAAACAAAAAAAAAAAAACACAGTAAATGAGTGGGACCAAATTTTCTCTCTGGGGGGGAAGGTCAGAATTTTATCCCTGCTGGTCCAGCCCCTCCTGAAGGGGGCGGACATCACCGGACAACCCGACCTGGACAAATTCATCCTGTTAAGGATAATATATAAACAGCTTGTTAACCGGAGTCGGCCGTCTGGAGACACTCCTCCAAAAGGAGGCGTTTGTTTTGTTCCGTAAGTGCAGCCAGACACTGAGCTGAGTCCCCGCCTGGGACCCTCGATTTGCGCAAGACCAAACTGAAAATATGAGATGAATGAGGATGAAATCAATGTGAAAAAGAAGGTGCAGACATGGGGCATGATTCATATTTAATTTGACCGACATACACGTTCCAAAAAAATACCTTTGACAGAGTTGAATGGTTCTTGTGAGAATTCCGCTCACGACTCAGAGCCGAGCTGACTCTTCTGACCCTCGTAAATCAAACGAATGACAAACTTTTCATCACTACCTGTTGCCACTGGTAGTATAGAATAAGGAGTCACTTGTCACTTGACTTATCTGGAATGAAAATGTTTTGCCTTTGACAACCCAAGACACGGAAATCGAAAAAAGAGTAATTTTCACAGTAAATGAATGGGGGTCTCTTTTCTTTGTTTTCCATCTGCGTTATTCAAACACTTTGGAAGGGGCTCTTTCATAAAATACAGGGTGTCGAGTCCTCACAAACACAACAACAATTACACTGAAACACTGAAATGACCCAAAAAGACTGAAACGAGAATACACCATTTTTTTTTGTGGGTGTTTTTGGAGTCGAACCCCTGCTGTTGCGATTTAGCCGCCAGAGACGGAACATAAAAACAATCGAGAGCGAGAGAGAGCCGTACACAAACACAACAATGTTCTGGAATTAAATCCCCGCTGTGACAAAGTTCCTGAATTGTTCGGCCGTGGTGGATTTTTTCTAAATTGAACCTGCTACGAGACGCCTCGCCTACTTCTAAGCTGTTATTAGAATCCAGCATCATCGGGCGGGTCAGCATCATTGCAGACAAGCTGGATCGCAGCGGGACTCTGTGGCGTGTTAAAGCCGGCGCCGTGACAGTGTTGCCGTGACGGTGTAAACGCAGACGCCGAACACGTCCGTGGATGTCGGGCGGGTGGGGAATTTCGACTCCCACTCGCCACCGCCTCGGTCGCCGGATCGCGACAACGTGGGTCAGGGGGGAGCGTAACGGCATCTGCGGACGTGTTACAGCCCCACACGCCGGCAGGCCACCTACACACTCCCTGGTCTCCGGGCACTTTTAAGTGCGCCCTCGCGGTGCCGCCTTTCAAAGTCTCACTTGGCATCAATTCCAATGTCCTCCTACTAGCGGTGTCTCTCTTTGAGCCACTAAATCTTGCAACGCATCATCGTTTCCTCCAATCATCTGATGAAAGCAACAGAATTTGGATGGAAAAAACAGTCTCCGGGGGCATTTATCTATCTAAACTCGCCCCGGCAGTGCCGCCATTCAAAATCTCGCTCGGCATAGAACCGTGACCTCCCCAAACCTGACATGCTCCGAGAGCGGAATATCTCTTTGAGCCACTGAGTCCCACTGAGCATGGTCAGCTGATGAAAGAAACCTACGTTCCGAAGAAGCGGGACACAAACCTGTGACCATTATGGCAGCTGGTCTGAACCGTCATGGCAACAGGTCGCCTTCACTGGCAGTCCTGGTCTCGGGCGCATCTGAGCGTGCCCTCGGGGAGCCACTTTTTTTTGCTTCCTTGGCATCGAATGCTTAGGTCCTCAAACAGCTGCTTATATCTTTGAGCCACTGAGTCTTACAACGCAAGGTCAGGTCCTCTAATCATCAGATTAAAGGAAGGATGTGGATGGAAAATTTGTGACTTGAACCTGTGAGGTCAGTGCTGGAAGGCAGCATCTGAACCATCATCATCATCATCATCATCATCATCATCATCATCATCATCATCATCACAATCATAACACTATATGTAATTTCACCGCAGTCCCAGTGTGATAGGAGAGTCATCCTTTTTTGTAATTTAAAAACTCCCATGATGGTTTGGATTTTCCACCACCTTGCACCGCATCATGAACTCCGAGCCATCGCTCCATCCCTCCATCACTCCATCACTCCATCCTTGTACATTCCTTCCAGAGTGGATTCAACTATATTCTGCTTCCATGACTGTGTACGAAGCTGAGGTGGAGATGGAGAGGAGGCGATTGCTATTACTCCTCCAGGGGAACAGATTTTTATTTTACTTTCCTCCATCTATATCGTTCCCTGCCTCCTCATCCATCCGGGTACAAGGACGAGGAGGAGGAAGAGGAGGAGAAAGATGAATCCCCCAAAAAGTTGTCCAGGAGTGATGCGCACTAGGTGGCTGTGGAAAGTACAAGTAGTGTGGAAAACTACAATTACTTTGTAACTATTTAAGTACAGTTTACATCGACTTTCACTTCACTTTCAAAGCAAATGTCTTTACTTTTTGCTATATGCATATATACTATATGTACATATATATATATATATATATATATATATATATATATATATATATATATATATATATATATATATATATATATATATATATATATATATATATATATATATATATAGATAGATAGATGAGACAAAGCAAGAGGAACCGTTTTGACAAACCACTATACCAAATGCATATTTTCAACATGATCATTTTCTTCAGTAATTATATCTTAATTTATATATATATATATATATATATTTTTTTTTTTTTTTTTTTTTTTTTTTTTTGGTGACCTTCACTCCTTTGTAGATATTTTTGGTATTATTATTCTATTAATCTATCTATCTATCTATCTATCTATCTATCTATCTATCTAACTAACATAGACAGTCTCTTTCAGGATGAGAGCGAGGGGAATGGAATGATGGGTAATGGAGGACAAAAGCGAGGAACACAAAGCAGATTGTGTAATATTAAACGTTGACCTGGAACTAAATGACCCACTTGGCCGCTCTCCGACGTCTTGGTGCTTTTTGTTGGTTTGAAGTCGTGCTCAGCGTCGTGTGGAAGTAAAAAAAAAGAGCCGAGGGGAAGGAGGGATAGAGCTCCTTTTCATCCTCCATCCCTCCATCCCCGCAACACAATTGTTGGGGCAAATTAAATCAAAAAAGAAAATCGCAGATGTCCAACCGTGGCGCTCCTGTGCTCAAAAGCCGAATGTGGTTCATGTGAGGACGGGGACCCGCTGTGCCCTGAAGGAGCCACTTCACTGCACTCCTCCCACCGGGTTGCTCCAGCGGCCATGGACAAATATTACAAATGGCCGATGAAAGAATAAAACTATAAAAAAAAAAGAGCAGTTGTGCAATATGAAAAAAAAACAATGAAATTGCACCGGATCCAAAAATGGTAAAATTAAAAATGAAACATAATAAAAAAAAGAGCGAGCAAAAAATGAAATGAAAATGAAAAACAACCAAAACAAAAACATGAAAACCACCAATGCAAATGTGAAATCATGAAAAATCAACCGATGGAAAAAATGAAATAACAAAAAGGACCAACCCAAAAACGAAATATATCAAATCAAATAACAATAACAAAACCACGCCCACTGCACGGGACGTCGGCGGTGTGGGGGCCCCGCCAGCTCGTCCGTCCGCAGGCCTGGAGCCAGGCCCCACGGTTTGAGTTCTGTGCTTGCTTGCCTTGTGCCTACTCATGGGGGTGGGGTTTTTTTGTGCGCCTCAGGGATGCGGGGTCGCATCCTGCTCTGTGGGACGGGGTAATGAGCGGGTGTGGCTCCGCGGGCCCCCGGCTTCTCTGTGGGTTGGGGTCTTCTGTGGCTGCGGTGGATGATGCTCGGGGCTTTCTCGAGCTCGGGGGGTGTCTGTACGGCCGTTGGGACGTGGGTGCCTGTGAGGCCGTTTTCGCTGCTTGGAGGCGCTACCACATCCAGTAGTTCTGACTACATGCACCAGAACGAATTGAGACACGTCCAGTACACTCACGGGTGGATACGTCACACACACACACACACACACACACACACACACACACACGCACACACACACTACCAGCATTTGCCCTGTTAACCCTCCTGATTACATCCTTCTCCATTTCTCTCCTTTACTCCCACGGCTGTCATAGGAAGAGGCCACACACCGTAATTGCTGTTCCAATTTTCCTCGACTTAATAATCATGTTTTGTGAAAACCATCTTGTCACCTGATGTTTCTATGTTTATGTTTTTCCTTGTTCATGTTGTTTGTTTCTATGTTTATGTTTTTCCATGTACATGGTGTTTGTTTCTATGTTTATGTTTTTCCATGTACAAGTTGTTGTTTGTTTCTATGTTTATGTTTTTCCATGTACATGTTGTTGTTTGTTTCTATGTTTATGTTTTTCCATGTACATCTTGTTTGGTGCTATTTTTATTTGTCTTACTCATGGTGATTCTCCCCTTCTTGGAGTAGTGATTAGTTGTTGATAGACCCAAAGGTGGTAACATAGTTCATCAAAGAGGGGGGTTGGTGGTGGTTCTGTGTAACAAAAAAAACAGTGCTCTTATTATCCCTGGTCGTCCACAGGACAGAGTTATTGCAGCAATTCTTGATGATTTAATAACGAGTGGCACTGCAGGTTGATAATTTCAACTTTGAACTCCACTTAAAAATCCCAGACAGATGAACTCTGTCAACGACGCAATGGCATACACAGAGGCGATTCGAAGAGGCGGCCACGGTCACACCCTAAAATGTCACTGACTGCCCCTGTGGCCACCCCGGATCTGATTGGTAGTTGGTCAACTTCATCAACACAAGGAGGCGGGGCCAGCGCTGGCGGCGCGTGGTTCCCCGTGCGTCTTGCACGCACACGCACCGGCTCCGCTCCCACGCCCTTCCTGGTTCTCTGTCGTTCCAAACCACATTATACCCGTCAAAATGAACGTCTTCAAATAAACCTGTTTAAATTAATGTTGCTTCTTCACCGTTAGCGGTACTTCCACATTGTTGCCGCGATACGCCAGATATGAGTTGTATAACCCCCGCCAACAAGGTTTCTGTGTGCCGCCCCAAGATTTTCTTTGGTCCCATCTGGCCACCCCTATGAGAGATTTCTGGGGACGCCACCAGGCATCCAAATACCTTGTGTTGTTGGCCACGCCTGCTGACAGCACAGGTATAAATCCAAAAAAAAGCCCAACACTGCTGTGATCCATTGCAAATCGGGGACGGGTGGATATGTGTCACACGTCCCCACTTCCGATCTGATTCGGGAAAACATGGCCCCCCTCAAATTGACATTTGTTTGGCAAATTTGGACATTTCACAAGCTACAAAACATATTTTGTCACCACACACAACATACAAAACTTAACGCCACTGTGTTCCATTGAACATAGGGAGTCGGTCACTCCCGGTCGGTAGATCCGTGTTAGCAGCTCCCACCTCCAAATGAAACATTATTCCTTTTGGGGGAAACGATGGAAACACCACAATGCAGCCGTCTACCTTAAAATCCAGTTTTTCTCTTTTATTTTATTCTATTTTTCCGGTGAGTTTCCAGCCCCCACACCTACACCTCCATGGCGCTGGTGGTGTAAAGGTCACGGAGACTCACAGTCTGGATACCTGAGCCGACCAATCAGCCGCCAGCTACAGCCTTTGCACACAGATTGAAATGAGCTGCAGTGTGTGCAATCAGCTGGAAGAGGCCGAGCCCTCAGCAACGTCAGACCTTCTTTTACCCTTTCACAGTAAATAGCTTGTGCCCTGTGAAAGCAAAGGAATAAAAAAAATATACACACATATATATATATATATATATATATATATATATATATATATATATATATATATGACCTACCTACCTAAACACCTTCCTAACCCACCTACCTGTTATCCTATGTACTTTCCTACCTACCTACCTTTCTACCCACCCAGCTACAGTACATTCCTACTCACCTACCTCCCTTCCTACCAATGTATCTACTGTAGCTACCTATCCATCCCCCTACCATATGCTGTTTACAGTATCTTTTCCATTATAATTAGAATAAAATACTATTGGTATGTTTCATAATAATAATAATAATAATAATAATAATAATAATAATAATAATAACATTATTGCTATAGCCATTTACCTAAGGTGGTAGAACTGTCTGAACATTTAAATCCAATCGGTGAAATGAGCCACGACCATTTTCCATCTTTAGATTTATTTATTTTTGATATCATCATCAAAATCTTTACAAAACATTTTCTGACAATAATATACTCAAAGAAGAGCCATATTTTTGCGCTTGGACCAGGTCTCCACAAAATTAAAATAAAATAAAAAAAGATTTAGGTCTGAATACAGTAAAATGAACCAGAAACCCAATATAATAATGTAAATAAATAAAAGATAAACAATTAAACAGACATTTTTTTTTAATCCAAAAATCCAGCGTCAAACGAACGACAGAAGAAAACAATGCAGCGCATATTTACACCGTACAGAACTGAAGTCTGTCCACAGGAGATGAAAAGGAGGAGGAAGATGGAATCCAACGCTTTGGACGGAGAGCGAGAAAGAGGCGGGAAAAAAAGAAAGAACGACAAAATAAACAGGTGCTCAGGGTTACTTCCTTTCACCTCTTTTCTCCTTTCATTCTTCTTTCTTTCTTTCTTTCTTTCTTTCTTTCTTTCTTTCTTTCTCACTACCGTTCTTTCTTTCTTTCTTTCAAAACTCTCAATATGGCTGGTGCAGTAGTCAGTCCCTCCAGGAAATCAGGACTTCAAGATGGCAATAATTCGGCAATTCAACAAATTTGCATATACAGTAAATATATATATATATATATATATATATATATATATATATATATATATATATATGTATATATATCTCGATTTATAGTATATTACCGATATTCGGGAGAGTTTGCCAATTTGCCAAATTTGCTGTGAGCACCTAAACAAGACGTCCACTTGGTCACTGCTAGCATCAAACAGCATTTACCTTTTATTTGATTTTGAAGTTAAAAAGTTTATTTAATAGACAGTATTTTTCTTTTCATCGCTTTGCAGCCGCAAATCCTCAATTAAAAAAAAAATAATAATAATAAAAATGAGAGCAAATATATTTCCAGTGTTTCCCGTGATACGCAGAACATTTATTATCGCCGTGAAAACCCCCTCGAAAAAAACATTTTTTTTTTTCAATTTACTTTCTGACAAATTTTGCCAAATCAAGCAAATATCAAGCGTTTGCCACGACAACAACACACCGCTGTCGTGAAATCCAGGAGGGACGCGACGGCGGCATCTCCGCTCACATGAATCCAATTAGGGATGAGGGAAAATAAAAAGAGGAAAAGGCGGCGTTCCTTCCCACTGAGGTCAACGGCGCCGCCTTCCCCCGGCGACATGAGCAACGGCAGCAAAACAGAGTGGGGACGATAACGGGGCCAAAGCGTGAAAGACTTCCCGCTAATGTGAAACAACGTGGAACAATCGAGATCAATAGGGGACATCGCTTCCGCAGAGCGCGACCCAACGTTATCTTGTTGACATGTAAATACTCCCACGGCACTACAGCGCCGCCCCTGTACACCGCCGAACACCGTCGGAAACACCTCCGACCGTTACTACGGCCCGATGGCCGTTAGCGACGCGGGACTCGCAACAATTCGGTCGCGGCGTGCGCATCTTCTCAACGACTGGGGGGGGGGGGCGTGAATGTTCAATGCACACCCAAACGGAAAGTAATCGACCCTCGGCCGTCCCTCACTGGAAGTCGCCCCCCTTGGCGCTCTCCGTGCGTGGAGCCCACTGGGAGGTCGAGCCGAAGGAGGGACCCAACCGCTCCTTTTGCCGAGCGAAGAGCCGGATCAAAGGGAAGGGTTGAACCTTTCATCGCGGCGACAAAAAAAACCCAAAACCCTGTGAAAACCTTATCGTGGCGAACACACGGTGCCGCTGCTCGCTCTGGAAAGGGGGGAATTCGATGAATCGGTGCTGCCTTGCGGTTTTTGATCTTGCGACACAAGAGCTGTAGTTTCCCGTTATGCATCTTTTGAGTGGAATTTCACGTGGCGAGCTCGTCCGCGGAGCAAATGCCTTTCATCCTCTGAGATGTGTGGGTGGCAGAGACGGACATGTCGACCTACCATCGCAATGAAATATACATATACATGCATATATATCTATATATATAGATAGATATATATATATATTTAAAAATAAACTCCTTGGGTTAGAAGTTCCCAGGCAGGGACGTTCTCCTCCATTCCATGTGTGTGTGTGTGTGTGTGTGTGGGGTAAAAACCCTGGAAAACCTTTTTTACAGGTAATTTGGGAAGGCGTGGGGACAGTAGCAGGCAGAGGTAAAAAAACAAAACAAAGAATAATAAATAATAAATAAAAATATTCGTGTTTTGGTTTCTCAGACAGGCGAGGGGGGCGTGGTCTGGCCACGGTCTGGCGGGCGCCGGCGCGGGAAGTGGCCGGCGCCCGCCAGCTGTACCAAGTCAGTGGTGGGGTGGGACGGGGGGGGAGTGGCGGGCGTTCTTACATGTTGTTTGTTTTGCAGCGACGGGGGGGGAGCGTGGTGCGGGGAGCAAAGCCAGCGACAGAGTCCCCGTCTGCAGTTCTTCCTCCTTCATGTCGCTGTTGAGCCCTTCGTTATCCTTCAATAAAAACCTCCGCCCTGGCGGATCGCTCAGCCTCCCTCCCTTACCCGCCCCCGTGGGTAGCACGGCCCTCCGTTGCCTTTCCTCTTCTTTTCACAACTGTCGTCGCTTTGAAGGGACATTTTCGAATGAATGAAAAATAAATACGACGATTTTGGATTCCCATCCTCGGCGAGAGCTTCAGTTTTGGGGGTCGGGATCTGTGCTCAGAAGAAAGACATGCACGTGGCCTCCTCTCTCTTTGTTTTGTTTGTTTGTTCGTCTTGTCTTGTCTTGCGTGCGACTTTACGTTAAATCCACAGTGAGCTCAAGTCAGCGACTAATCATGTCTAAAGCTGGGGCCACATTACGTGATGTTTTCGATCGTGAACGACAGCTAAGGGGAGGCATCGGCGCACATTTAAAGTGTGAAATCTGCAGACTCTCGGTCTCTGCTGCGCACGCGCAAAACAACTGCTGTCATTGAGGAGCAGGGATCTCAAGACGGAGAACAGACGGACGCAGGTCTGTTGTGCTCCAGCACTCGCCAGAATGGATTTTCTAGTGAGATTACAGCGAGATTCATCAAACCTCGCCATACTTTGACCCCAAAACCAACATGGCTGCAGTACCGCTCCCTACCGAGGTTGTTCGCGCAGCGAAACTGCAGCACTGACGTTCCACGCTGATCACACCCTCATGAGTCGACACTGTTCCACGAGTGGCTCCTCCATTCCACAAGTCCACACTCGCCCACTCGCCGCTTTCTTTGGCTTCCTCATCTTATTTGCTGTTTAAAATTGTCGTTGCGATTTGAGGCTTTGACGCACGCAAACCAAAGGGTTTTGGAAAGACTCGCCCCGATAAAATCAAACATGTTTGATGGAAGCGTGACCTGGACGGTTTTGATCGTATGGAGACAGATTCACACACATCGATGACAGCTCAGATTCTACAGCGTGACCGCCCTGTACCACCCTGTACCACCCTGTACCGCCCTGTACCACCCTGTACCGCCCCGTACCACCCTGTACCACCCTGTACCGCCCTGTACCGCCCTGTACCGCCCTGTACCGCCCTGTACCACCCTGAACCCTGACTCCGCCCCATCTCAAATCGTTGCCAAAACAGCCTTGAGAATCACCAAATGTGGCCCCGGCTTAAGTCTGCTCCTCTGGATCCGTCACGCTTGTGTTGTGGATGTAAGGTTGCCTGGGACAGTCAAATCATAAAAAACGAGCCTTCATTATGAAAGAATAAAGCATCTTTGCACTTACCCCATTTGTCTCTCTTTCTTCCTGTACCACTCTCTGTTTTGGACAATATCACTGGCTCTCCATTCAACCCCCCTCTGTGTTTTTGCTTCCCCACTAGAGGTTTGCAGTGAGCCGCTCCTCTGAGCATAAACAGCAGAAAGACCTTACCCCCTGCCCCCAGTGCAAAAACAAAATAAAGAAATAAATAAAAAAATAAAGAAAGCAAAAATAAATGTTCCCAATAGGGATTTGAGCCCAAACTCAAAGGGAGTATGAGGGGATTGGTTGGTTGTTTTTTTTTTTGTTTGTTTTTTTTCTCGAGGGGGGGGGGTTGAAACCAAAAACAAACAAAGTAGAAGGCAAAAAAAATGAAATAAAATCAAGCCTTTCGGCGTTGTAGGGCGAGCACAGACGGTCCTGGAGCTCAGCTCAAACATGCATCATTAGCATGCAGCGCCTGTGCTTCCAGCTCTCTGACGGCGTTGGGAAGGAGGAAATGGCCAAAAAAAGAAAGAAAGAAAAAAGACTGGCAGCAAAGACTAAATCATCGCTGGCAGCTGGAGTTGAGCATGACACTGAAAATAGCCGATCTAATCAGGGAGGTAGTCAATACCATTCAATCAATCACTCAATCAATCAATCAATCAATCAATCAATCGATCAATCAATCAATCAATCAATCAATCAATCCCTTATTAGCAGAGAATTTCATTGTTAGCGTACAATGATTCTATTTGCACGTCCAATTACGTGGAGGAGGAAGGGGGATGAAACAGCCAGAAAACAACACAATGCAAATCATTGGAGAACAATGGAGTCATTGGAGACTGTTGGAGACCATTGGAGACCGTTGGAGACCATCAGGGACCATTAGAGGCTGTTGGAAACCATTGGAGACCGTTTGAGACCGTTTGAGATCGTAAAAGACAGTTGTAGACCATTGGAGACCGTTGTAGAGCGTTGAAGACCGCTGGAAACCATAGGCGACCGTTGAAGACTTCTAGAGACCGTTGTAGACCATTGGCGACCAATGGAGAGCAGCGAAGACCATTGGAGACAGTGGGGCGCATAGGAGACCATTGGGGACCACTGGACTGTACCATTCTCTCTGTTGGGGAGAAATAAGCAACCTAATGCATGTGGGGGTTGGTTCGGCGTAAAGGATGTTTTTTTTAGACATCAATAAAAGGCTGTAAAATGACAAAGCTTGTCCCTGGACACAAGAGTTTCAGCTTCTCTGCAGACCGGCTTAAGAGCCTATAGTGCTATGGAGTTGACTACTTTAGGCGAGGTAGGGGCAGTGATGGGTCAGTGAACAACTTGCTTTAAAAACACTGAAGTTATCTGAGACACGTGCTTCTGGTTCGAGGGCATTTTTAGGCAAAAAAAGAAAATATATATATACTGTTCATCTCTGGTTCAGTGCTCCTTCCTAACTGGGCACAGCCTCCCAAAATATCGCATGCGGACAGAAATAGAACATCATTTAACAGGTTCACCCAGAGCCACCGAGAGGCAGACATGAAATTCAGGCCAAGGAGTTAGCGTCAGCAGGGGGGTGATATAGAGCAAGGCAAGACAATACATGGAGAGAATTGAGAGAGCTCCCGTTATAAAGACATTGGCACAGCTGTTATTACAAAAGTAAACTCCACCAGCACTATTTAAGCAACTGTACTGAGCGAATCAACTGCTTTTTAAATGCAATGTCCTGTACACGAAGGAGGCAAAACCCTTCCTCTTGTTTTTTTGGGTTTTTGTTTTTTGTTTTTTTTTGGAGGGGGGGTGGGGGGGGGGGGGGGTTTGGGGCTGGTCCTTTGTTGAATATTTGACAGAAACAAAAGGAATTAAATAACATTGAAAAAAAACCAATGGCACATCAAAAGGAACACGTTTCAACAAGTTGCTGTAAAGACGAGCACAATTCCTCTGCCGGAGTAGAAGTTGAAATGGTGCGAGAAGTGTTGAGATCCCCACGCAAGAGGACCGAAACGGGATGAAAGAATTGACACATCACACGGCCACTTACTGGCAGATTGTTATCTCCGACGCGTCTGAAGTCAGAACTGAAAATATGCTTCTCTATGAGGTTTGACACTTCAGTACATCACAATAACGGCACGCACCCCGCCCGCCCACTTGTCCGCTCCCTCCCCCCTCCTTCCTCGCGTGAATTCACTCAAATTATTGGATTTGAGATGAGAAATAACCTCAATGATAGAATTCCCATGTACGTAATGTTTAAGTGGTGGAGTCGTGACAGGAGCAGATAGAAAAATATTTATCATTGAAACAACGGGCGGAGGGGGTGGGAGGGTTGAGAGGGAGGGAGGGCGGGAGGGGTAGGGGGCGGGAAGGTAGGGGGGCAGGAGGGCGGGGAACCGTTTGGCCGAGTTATCTGGGAAACAGATTTCCACTCGGCCGTGGATAAGGCTCCTCTTCTGTTTCACAGGCAGTTTGTGTTTCAGAGGAAGTGAAGAACATAGTTTGTTGTTGTTTGTTGTTTTGTTTTTTTTCCAGTTTTTGTTTTTTTGTTTTGTTCAAGATTCTCTATTTACACGATAAATAAGTTCTAGTGGATTCTGTCCATTGATTAGTCTTATAGAATTTCTTGACATCATCTTTAAACATCTCGCAAAACTCCGGCCTCTGTTTGTTCCAAGCCAGGAAAACACTTACTTAAAAAAAACAAAAAAAACAAAAAAAAAAAACAACGATAATCCATTTCCTAAAACTCATTTTTACTTTGATTTCTCCTCCGGGTTGATCCATCGGGGACCCTCACAGCCCGTGCCACTACTGGACCATCATTGGTCCTGTTTCTGGATCACCGTTGGTCCCGTTTAGACCAGCTGTTTGGCAGCTGTGTGCCAAGCAACCACGGCTCCGGGGGATATGGCCGCGGACGCGTAGAAAAATAACCACAATGGATGCTGCTAGGGTACAGCCCAAGATGCCAAACCGACCAAGCATGGCAGCCATTATCTTCAGTCTCCACAAGTCGACGCAAAAAAGGTCTTTAAAAGGTCCTGTAAGGTGGCCAGCGATGACGGAGTGCATCTGAGTCCTTGCAACACGTCCCACCATGCTGGATTGTGAACCTTTCAGGCAATATTACCTCCAGTGGGGTCCATAAGTCCATGGTCCATAAGTCTATGGTCCATAAGTCCAGGGTGCATAAGTCCAGGGTGCATAAGTCCATGGTCCATAAGTCCATGGTGCACCAGCCCATGGTTCGTACATCCACAGTGCACAAGCCCATGGTCCACAAGTCCATGGCCCATAAGTCCGTCTGCGGGTCAATGTGCCAGTCGAACGAGCCCCGCCTCCCAACCACCAGAAACATTGATGTACAGCACATGGTCCTTCTGGTCCAGCCTCATCAGGAGTCAAGCGTTAGGCCATTTCTTTAGGGGCACTGAGAGATTTCTTTGCCTTGCGTGAGGTGAGAACCATTCTTTTTGTTTCTGTCCAGAATATGTACAGTCAGCTCTGCATTCACCTTGTTGGCCTTCACCGCCCCTTTATTCAAAGTGTAAGTAAAGCATTCGACTGGGGTAGAGTCATTTACAAAAAGGGCCATCTCTCTGTTGTAATTCATAATTCAGGTTGTGTTGTCAATCTCATCTTGTTCCCCCGGATCACAGGTGACATCTTTATGATATCTGATATCAGACCGATTCAAAGATGAACACAGTCGTCATAAATATATGTGTCTTGTTTCCATCTCATCTCTACTGCATTGGCGACTCTGCTTTTTAGCTTTCCAGACCAAGCCCTCAAGTCAAGTCCTTGACCACCCAGAGGTTTTGGCTGTTATGCCGATCCAAGTTCCCAAGGATCGACAACAGTCGGTAATATGCATCGAAAAGAGAAAGAAAAACACAGGAAAGAAAACTATCTTTGGTTTGACATGCACATAAATGGATGGAGACTCCACGTAAATAAGAAAATGGGTTTTTATGTTTTCCTTTCTTCGTATGTCTCAAGAACATTTCTCATCTTAATGAAATAATTATAAGGTTTTGGACCATGGCAAAACCACACAGATTGGCAATTTCCATAAGCCTCCGCAGCTGGAAGCCTTCTGATCCCTAAACACAGTGCTTAGCTTCGTGCGGCCTTTTCCAGCGACCCCACATGGCCTGTCGTGCTTTATCTGGAATGAAATCTCGTTTATTGTGCACCCCTGTGGACTCGCCACCCACCACTCAGCGTTTATGCATTAAGAATCCATTTGGAACAGGTGCTCCCCATAAAAATATATTAAAGGTTGTTGTTATGGCCAGTGGCACAAATACACAATCCGCAAAACAAAGTAAAACTCAACGAATTTCAGATCAAAAGCCAATTTGCCCGGAATCAGGAGGAAACTTGGGGATTGTTTTGCCGGCGTTTTGCGACAAGACTGGTCAGATGATGAGCAAATTTCTCAGGATCCATCGTGGTTTTGTGATCTCGCGTGTCAGATGGCAAATCCCTCCGGGCGTGTTTCCCGGAATTCTTCCTTATCTATCTATCGAGATATCTATCTATATGTATATGTGTTTCTTTTTGATCCTGTCGTCGTCGTCCCATACTGATGTGCTGAAAACAAGGCCCCGGCGCAGCTCCCTTCCGAGTGCCAATTCGGTTTTTCAAAGTCATGGAGGACGCAAAGGTCCCCAACTACCCCTACCCCTCCTCCACCACCACCACCACCACCTCCACCTCCTCCGTCATCACCCGGGGGCTTCCATCCATCCATCCATCCATCCATCCATCCATCCATCTATCTATCTATCTATCTATCTATCTATCTATCTATCTATCTATCTATCTATCTATCTATCTATCTATCTATCTATCTATCTATCTATCTATCTATCTATCTATCTATCTATCTATCTATCTATCTATCTATCTATCTATCTATCTATCTATCTATCTATCTATCTATCTATCTATCTATCTATCCATCCATCCATCCATCCATCCATCCATCCATCTCGCCACGTTGTAGCAGCTCCGCCCACTAGCGTCCAAACGTGAGCGTGGAGGTGCGTTCGATGGTGGGGAAAGGGTTTCCAACGGCAATGCCCCCACCCCCGCCGGGGCCTTCTGCTGGAGGTCTGAGAGGGGGCGGGGGGGACCGGGGCCCCGGTGCCGGGTGGGGCCCCACCATGGAGGTGGCGGCAGCGGCGGAGGAGGAGGAGCAGGGCACGGCCAGGGGCTGCGCCATTGTCTGTATGGTGGGCAAGGCCCTGTCCCGGGGGCCAGGCCCCAGGTCCTCCAGGCCCTCCAAGGGCCCCTCGTAGGCAGCCATGTTGAGCCTCAGAGGTTGGTGGGCCTGGCAGTAGTCTACGATGGGCTGCTCGTAGCGGTAGAACGTCAGCGCTCCCATCTGGTGGGGGATCTGGTTTTAGAGAGAGAGAGAGAGAGAGGGATAAGGAGGAGCCATGGATGGAGAAGAAGGAGAAGGCAAAACAGACTTAGCCATGCAGTGTTTGAACAGAGGGACGTGTAGAAATATCTAATTTAACATAATAATAGTAATGAAAAAGCTGAAAATTATGAAAAAAAAAAAAAAGAATTATGATTTTAATTTTGATGAAAATAATAATATTATTAATAATAATAATAATAATAATGATAATAATAATAATAATAATAATACCATAAAAATAATAACCTATATTTGTATAGCACCTTTTATTCACAACACACAATTCAAAATGATTTACATGAATAGAAACCAATCCAATAGTAAAAAAATGGAAGAAAATGCATTTCATTTTAAAAAAAGTGGTAATTTGGTTAATTTTCAAATTTGGGGTCGAGCACAACAGCTGGTAAATTAACCATCAACCATATACGTATACTATGAATATAATATTGATCCAAATAATATTTTTCCTATCAACACTGCAGTTAATCTGCCACACGACAAACAAACATTGGGGTTGAACTCTGCGTGTAACCCTGCTCCCAGGGACTAGTTAGCCAGCAGTTAGCTTCATGCGCTAATTCCCTGCACCTGAGCCCCCCTGCCCCCATCCCATCATCCCGTCCCCCAACTCTTTGGAGCAGATCCATCTTTGTTTGTGCCGACTTTTCCAAAAACGTCCTCTGGAGAACATCTGCGACAACTGCTGCTCTCCAGATGCTGGGGAACGTCTGGCCAAGCGGCTGTGCACGAGACTAGAGCATGAGGCGTGCACGTGGGAATGACACACCCAGGCATGCACACACACACACACACACACACACACACACACACACACACACACACACACACTGACCAACAGCTGACAAAGTCACAGCCTCTGGGTTAATCATACATCGGTCGTATACGAAATTGAGAAATTATGAAAGTAAGGTGCTTTCAAAGAAAAACATTGAGAATATATATTTTAAATAGAATATATTTTGTAAACATATATATATATATATATATATATTAACATAATAGTAGCAAATAAAAAATGTGTGTAGCCATATTATAAACATATCTCTCTAAATTATGGTGA
>NC_137204.1:27753343-27763343 GCF_960531495.2 Zeus faber | reverse complement strand
ACCAGAGAGGAACCAGAGAGAGGAAACAGAGAGGAACCAGAGAGAGGAACCAGAGAGAGGAACCAGAGAGAGGAACCAGAGAGGAAGCAGAGAGAGGAACCAGAGAGGAACCAGAGAGGAACCAGAGAGAGGAACCAGAGAGAGGAACCAGAGAGGAACCAGAGAGGAACCAGAGAGAGGAACCAGAGAGAGGAACCAGAGAGGAACCAGAGAGGAAGCAGAGAGAGGAACCAGAGAGGAACCAGAGAGAGGAACCAGAGAGGAACCAGAGAGAGGAACCAGAGAGAGGAACCAGAGAGAGGAACCAGAGAGGAACCAGAGAGGAACCAGAGAGAGGAACCAGAGAGGAACCAGAGAGGAACCAGAGAGAGGAACCAGAGAGGAACCAGAGAGAGGAACCAGAGAGAGGAACCAGAGAGGAAGCAGAGAGGAACCAGAGAGAGGAACCAGAGAGGAACCAGAGAGAGGAACCAGAGAGGAACCAGAGAGAGGAACCAGAGAGGAACCAGAGAGGAAGCAGAGAGAGGAACCAGAGAGGAACCAGAGAGAGGAACCAGAGAGGAACCAGAGAGAGGAAGCAGAGAGGAAGCAGAGAGGAAGCAGAGAGGAACATTTAAAGGAGAACCAATGAAGAACCCTCAGCGGAACCTGGAGAGACCTCCCTCGTTCCTAAAAGAACATGTTACAAACAAAAACGTGGAAATGAACCAAAATCTGTCAATTGAGTCGTTTCCTCTGGTTCCTGCTTGTTCTCCCGCTTCCAAAGGCCAACACCCAAAAGAACCCAGCGACTGCAACCTGCGCAAAACACGGCCGCCCTGCACACCCTCCAACAAGGCCACGCCCGGATCCTCAAACCCCAGATGGGATGCTCCGTCAGGAGGCTCCTGGCGGTGGAGCCCCCACATTCAGACGTCGGCGCTCCGTGGCCCTCGAGCAGCTGATGCCCCCGGATCGCCGGGGCCCGCAAAGGGGCGTGTCTAGCGTGTCTCGAGCGGGAGACGCGCCTTTCAGGGGTAATAATTTGGGGGTAATAATTCGGGGCGTAGATCCCGTCTTGCCCCACACCGCGATTGGAGAACATAAGGAATGACACAGGCCTCCCCGGTGTCCGTTAATAACCACCACGCCCGGCGCCCCCTCCGGCCACATGGGGGACTCAGGGCGCCCCCTTGTGGATTAGCCGGCACCTGCGTATCGTGTTTTCAATCTTAAAGCAAAGCCAGAAGAACGTCCGTCTCCCGCCCCGCGGCTTTGGTCGACGCTCCGTTCAACGGTCAATGACTTCTCTTCAGTTGCTCTTTCAGAGATCGGACCAGTTTATGATATTATAAGAACGTTATCATATGAGGACTTTGTTGAGGTGAAGGTTGGAGGTAAAGTAATAAAAAAAACAGTACAACAGTAGTCAGCTCCCCGCTGCTGGCGGCCGCGTTTTTATTAATGCCGCTCTGTCACTCCGCCAAAGAGATGTGGCACCGCCTCCTCAGGCTGCCAGCAAACAATGGAGGAGGAAGAGCATCCGGGAGGTTTTGGACGGGCGCCGCTTTGTCGTGAAATGGGGAAATATCAGCGAGTCACGCCGCGGCGCGGTAAGCGCTGCTTCCCGTCGAGCCCACGTTAATCCACTGCTGCGGCACCACCGGCCACGTCAGCGTCGCGGCATTTCTCTCCATTTGTGCAAGAGGCGACAGGTATTCCAACTGGCGTCCGCGCAGCCTTTCCCACAGAAACACGAGATAAAACCAAGTGGAGGTGTTTGAAGTAAAGAGGGCGATCAGCTGAAATGTGCTTTATATGGGTCTACTCTGCAGCAGAGACCCGGAGCTGCTGGAGGACTTGCTTATTGATCCGGACCCGTTTTAAATACAAAGAACAAACACGCATGGAACAGGTGGAAGTAACGCCAAGCGGTACAAACACATCCCAGCGACCAAGCTCAAAAATTACAGTTGAATCTCATTTCAAATCTAAGGAGCTGATTGTGGACTTTGGGAGGGGATTACCACCGAGGACGCAGGCGCCGCTGGTGATTAACAGGGCTTCTGTCGACAGGGTGAGCAGCTTCAAGTTACTGGGAGTCCACATCACAGAGGACTTAACACGGATTTTACAAACAGACACTCTGGTGAGAAAGGCAAGGCAGTGTCTTCACCACCTCCGGCAGCTGAGGAAATTCCGGGTCTCGGTGAGGATCCTCAAGTCCTTCTACTGTGGAGCGGTGGAGAGCATCCTGACAGGCAACATCACTGCCTGGTATAGGAACTGTACTGCCCAGGACAGGCGGGCCCTGCAGAGGGTGGTGCGTTCAGCTGAACGTACCACTGCAACTACCCTCCCCTCCCTGCAGGACTTATACACCGGGAGGTGTAGTAGCAGAGCTGCAGCATCATGAAGGATCCTCATCACCCCAACAACGGACTGTTCCAGCTGCTGAGTTTTTTCCTCAAGACATAAGAACTGTCAATGCTGAACTCAGCAGGGGTCCGAACAAAAAGCACTGAGACACTCAGAGGCATACTGTATTGCTACTGCATTGCTACTGAATTGCTACTATATTGCTGTGTCGTACTGTTGTATAACTGTACTATATATCTCTACACACAACACCTATCTTTATTCACTATATTCACATGCCACTTTATTGCACATATCTGTATATACATAACACTCTATTTCTCTATTCTCTCCTCTATTACTTATTTCTATTTTGTATTCCCGTTCAGGATATTACCTTTTTACTCTTTTTTCATTCCATTTACTATCTGAATTACGATTTAAGAATCAGTTAGTTTAGTTAGTTTGGTTAGTTTAGTTAGTAAGTAACTACTCAGCTATTGCGTCTCAGTACTTATTGTGAATAATCCCCGGTTGCGTTGCAATGACATTTCACTGCATACAGTATACTGTATGTATGCTGGTATGTGTATGTATGTGACATTAACGTCTTGAATCTTGAATTTCAGTTCCGTTAAAAGTTTTTTATGACAGACTCCTATAAAAAGACGTTTTAATACTTTTTAAGATAACTGCAACACCTTGTTGAACTTAAAGCGTCTGCAGAGATCATAATGAGACAGTCCAAACGAGATCCACATGTTGTCATGACATTTTTCAAGACGCAAGAAGCAGAAATCACAAAGATATATTTTCAATTCTCACAAAATAACTGATAAAAGCATTGGTGTCATTTCGGACATAAAACATGTCAAACTTTGTGTCTTCAATATCCCTCCTCTCTACGAAAACAACATCAAGGTGTTTGGGGCACTCCAGCATGTTGTGGGTGTGTGTATATAAATATATAAAAAACTGCAGTGAAATGTGATATTAAGCGGTGGCTGATGGTGACACACGGCAGTTTTTAACGTATGATGACGATGATGGAAAAACCACCCCTCCACCCCGTCCTGGCTCCAGTCTTTCATTGTCATTCTCTTCTTCCCCTTCCCTTCCTTCCTGTGAACGACAGTTACTGTAACGTGTCACTGAGTCTTGACTGTGACTCCATGAAAAGCCCCGAAAAGCCCCCGAGCTGCGCGTCCTGTCACTCTGCGGTGCCATCCACCGCTCCCCGGTGCTCCCATACCATCGCTCCATCTCCTCCAACCGCCCTCTGCCTCCACCTTCCTCTACTCCCCTGCATCGCTGTCAGTGCCTGCTGCAACCCTTTGTTCAAGCGGGGGCTGTAATCACACTGATGAAATAACCCTGCACTAACACTAATAAACTGCAATAACTCCAACGCCATAATAATACTGTATTAACACTAATAACGCTGTAATAACACTAACAGCGCTGCACTTACACAAATACAACTGCAATAACTCCAACACCATAATAAAACTGTAATAACAGTAATACAACTGCAATAACTCGAACACCTTAATACCACTGCATTAACACTAATAACACTGTTCTAACACTAATACAACTGCAATAACTCCAACACTATAATAATACTGTATTAACACTAATAACGCTGCAATAACATTTCACTGCATATATGTATGACCGTATGTATATGTATGTGCAAATAATCTCTTGAACTTGAACTTGAACTTGAGCTTAACACTAGCAGCCCTGTACTAACACTAATACAACTGCGATAACTCCAACACTATAATAACCCTGTACTTACACTAATACAACTGCAATAACTCCTACACCAGAATAACACTGCATTAACACTAATAACCCTGTACTAATACTAATACAACTGCAATAACTAATAAGATGGTAATAACACAAATACAATTGCACGGCGGTGGCACGGGAGGCGGGGGCAGCGCGTGGGCGGCGGGGCAGGGGCGGCGTGGGGGGCGGGGGCGGCCTGGGGGGCGGGGGCGGCGGGCGGATGTGGCCGAAAGCCTCTTGTTGTGAAGGTGCAGAACATGTGCTGACATTTACCTGGACGTGCAGCAGCACCCGAGGGCTTTATCCACAGACCCTGCGGAACGCCAGCGCCAGACCAGAAACACAGAAACACAGAAACACAGAAACACAGCGAACTCATCATGCCCCTCCCCCGGGAGGAGAGGAGCGCCGACAGGAGGGGAGGACGCCACCGCCCACGCCGTGACGGCGCCCACCTCACGAAGATGGCCGACAGCGGCGGCGCTGTGAGCCCGCAACAAAAGTGGACGGACATCCGTGATCACACAAACACACACACACACACACACACACACACACACACACACACTGACAGGCACAGACACACACACACACACACAAACACACACACACACACACACACGCGGACAAATCCAGATACACACACTTACATGTGCACACGCGTGCTCACGCAATTTCATACACACACACACACACACAGACACACTCACACATACGCTCAAACAGGCGCACATAACTACATCCATCGATTCAGATAAGCTCACAGAGATGCATGTGCACACTCACATACACACATCACACAATTACATACACAGTCACACACATGTAGACACACACACACACACACACACACACACACACACGTATAGTCACACTCACGCAAAACACGCTTATGCAATTACCCGGAAACATTCCAACAAATTGTCTCAACAAAATAAATATGAACATATCCACTGACACACACACACACACACATACACACACACACACACATACACACACACACACACACACACACACACACACACACACACACACACACACACACACACACACACACACACACACAGCGCGGTGTCATGCCCTCAAACAGTCTGAATAATGGGCTTTGTGCCATTTTCCAAACACAGTCACTGTTTCTATCTGGATAAATAAATGACTGGATCAGGAGCGACATGGAGCCCAACCCCAAGCCCGGATCAAAACGGCGAGGTGTGCGCACGAGGCAGAACGCCGCGCCCGCCGCAAAATGGCCGACGTCTCATGGGCTTAGCGTCCAGAGCGTTCCCCTCAGCGTTCAATGGGCGTTGACCGCAAAAAATAAGTAAATCCCACAGGAAAACTGCCTTTTTAGGAGCTGGAAACCGAGTTTTTGGAAAGAGCTCCCCGGGGCGGAGGTTTTTCCAGGGGTTTCCCCGCGCGCTGGCGCCGAGGGAGTAAAACGGAGCTTGGCGAAGACGCGGACGTCAGCGCCTCCGCCTGCGTCTCCGCCTGCGTCCGGAAGCCACGAGCGAGGCGGTGCAGTTCTCCGTGCCTCCACCAGGGGGTTGAATGTCTTCAGGGACGGCGTCCGTACAGTGTCGTGTCTGAGTTTCATGGCAGAGCTCGACGCGCCGCGCACTCCTCAGGCTCTTCTGTGGCGTCCGACGCCGACTTTTCCGACGCGTCACCGCCCCCTGCTGGCCTGGAAAACACTGACGCGCTTCCAGGAGTGAGGGCTTAGTGAGGGCTACTGGCGGCACAATGAGCTGGTTTTTCAGGTCGTACAATCTAAAGAACAATGCACTGAATTATTAACACCTAATTGACCCGTGGTTTCTCAACCTGCAGTTCCAGGGGGTCCCCTGCGAATATAGGCAAATATACTGAATAAATATATATATATATATCTATATATATATATATAGATATATATAGTAAGAGATTAGAGTACATCAAAATAAGTTTCCTTAAATCGAGTGGTTCTTAACGTGAGTTCCGGGGAACCCCTCGGGGCCGGTCGAGAGGATCCAGAAGGTCCCCAGCAAAACTATTCAACGTTAAACTTTATTTCATTTCCAGGACGTCAGCTCAGTGAGGGGAAGTATTTTATTCAGTGGATCCTGGTTTCACTGTTCCCTCCCTGGAGTCCTGACACGAAATCATATTTAACAACAACCTAGATGTGGTTCATTTTATCCGATTTTTCTCGAGGCTCTGGAGTTAAAGACCTTCGTTTGGTAACCGCGCGTCAAGTCTAAATCAAAAACGCATCCCTCCAGTGGTGCGGCGGTTCACAACGTGGGGTCGACCGCACCCCGGGGGGTCCTGGCCCGGTCCCCGGGAAAACATTGTCAAACTTGGCGGGGGAACGTGCGACTAACGACGGTTTTGTTCACTGTTGTCTCCCGAAAAAAGTACAGACACTAAATCATATCTAACAAAAAAAACAAAACATTCTCCTCTTGGGCTCCCGGAGACAGATCTTATCAAATGGGGTTTGAGGCCCCCGATGCGTATGGAGGTGAGAGTGAAAAAGGTTGAGGCTCCCCGTTCACGGGGCGTCTCATCTGCAAGTCTGAAGAGACGGAATAAAGGGGGCGTGGATGTGACGATGCAGCCATGCATATCATATCAAATAACATAATAACATACAGTACGACGTCCACGGCGGTGAATGATATGCACATAATAACAACCCTCCAGCCTCAGCTGCAGAGACAGCGCGCCAATTGTAGACGTGTTACCACCTCATGTTTAATGCACATACAGATGAGCCTCGAACGCCCAGAGAGAGCGAGAGAGGGGGCGACAACCGAGGAGGGAGGGTGGGTGGGGGGGTGGGTGGACGGGTGGACGGGCGCAGGTCTCATTAGACCGGGGGGAAGGGAGCGGACTCTCCCGGACAGACAGGACCCCAAAAATAGCTTTGAACTCTGGCCGGCGAGCAACCGGGCACGATGCCACGCTGACGGGGGGCGGCGGCGGCGGCGGCGGTACCGCCCACCACTCCACTGCCACCCACCCCTCCCCGGGGGGGCCCGGAGACTCCCGCCCGCCCGACAGACCGGACGAGCGGACGGACCGGGGTGGACGTGGACCAGGACCTTAAAGGTCGCTGCTTTTCCCTCCACGGCGAGGCGTTCGGTGAGGGCCATTGTGATGAAGAGTTACGGCAATGACGGAGATCTTACATCGTCACGCATCTACGTCGCAACCCACGTCATGGCGACACCTGGGTTGGAAAAGAGCCGACCCGTCCTGCCACCAGGCTGGAAGGCAGCCGCCAGGCGTCCGACGGAGGAGAGCGGCTGCAGGTTTTCATGCCGCCATTTCTGAGTGGCACGGTTTTCAGTTTACTTCTCTGACGGGAGGAAACTGGCAGAACCTGTTTTTGTTCTTCTCCGAGAACCTTGCAGCGATGGAGTTATCACCTAGGACAGGAGGGCCCAAACCTTTTCCCTTTGCCGAAAAACGGA
Source organism: Zeus faber (assembly GCF_960531495.2). NCBI lineage: Eukaryota > Metazoa > Chordata > Actinopteri > Zeiformes > Zeidae > Zeus > Zeus faber. Next base: position 27,755,748 of record NC_137204.1, on the reverse strand, counting down.
GGCTTAGTGTTTGCTGTGGCTCGGATCCCAACGCCGACGGCATCGGGAGCCACATGGTGGAAGCCGGGTTTTTCAGAATTAAACAGGAATCAACTTTATATTATATTACTACATTTTTAAACTTTAAAATGGAGCCGTCACTACAACTCATTATGGGAAACGCTGAGTTTAGTGCAGTGAGTAATACATGTTTAGATTCTGCAAGTAGTAGTCGTAGTAGTAGTAGTAGTAATAGTGGAAGCAATAGTAGTAGTAGTACTAGTAGTAGTACTAGTAGTAGTAGTAGTAGTAGTAGTAGTAGTAGTAGTGGAAGCAATAGTAGTAGTAGTAGTAGTAGTAGTACTAGTAGTAGTAGTAGTGGTACTAGTAGTAATAGTAGTAGTAGTAGTAGTAGTAGTAGTAGTGGTAGTAGTAGTAGTAGTAGTAGTAGTAGTAGTAGTAGTAGTAGAAGTAGTACTAGGAGTAGTAGTCATAGTAGTAGCAATAGTTATTTGAAGTAGCAATAGTAGTAGTAGTAGTAGTAGGATTAGTAGTAGTAGTAGTAGTAGTAGAAATAGTAGTAGTAGAAGTAATACTAGAAGTAGCAATAGCAGTAGTAGTAGTAGTAGTAGTAGTAGTAGTAGTAGTAGAAGTAGTTCTACTACTAGTAGCACGGGGGACCACATCGGTCCCGCGTGCCACCCTTTGGGCAACCCTTGGACCAGGACAGTGATGAAGCAGTCTGGTCCTGCTAGCCTCTGCTTTAACATCTCACTAACATCCCATAACGTCTCAGTATCGTCTCCATGGCGATGCGGTGGCTTTTTCGCGCTGGTGTGAGGTTAAGTGCAAACCCTGGTGAGCAGGAAGCAGCAGGAGGTCTCTGCAGGGTAAACACACCCTCCGCAGGACAAGGCTGCTAATGCTCGCTGCACGCTTTACACCACCGGCGACAGACACACATGAGCACACAATCAATGATGAAAGGACGTGTGCACATCTACTTACTTTTTAAACATATTTTAAAAACTATTATAAGGCACAGAGCACATTTTGTTCATTCTGTATATTGTAATTATTGTTGTTAAGACTTTTTGTATGCTATTGTCAGTTTTTGCTACGGATATTATTATTATTATTAATATTATTATTATGAATAATAATAATAATAATAATAATAATAATAATAATAATAATAATAATAAATAAACTGAAAGTGAAAATGTTGGAAAAAAAATGAACTAAATAAAATAAATAAACTTTGGGGATATTTCTGCACTACAATGTATCACATACAGCATTGCAAATTCCTTGAACATGAAAATTGTACTTGGCCCAATTAACTGATAAATATATTCATAAATATTTAGTCAGCGTGCAAAACGTCTGATCCTGTCTGCAATGAGCTTTAACATATGGAGAAAATGAAGGGAGCACATTTGTAAATAAAAATTCACTCTCCGCAATTCAAAATCAAAATACAAAAATCAAATCTAGTCATAAGTTACGTGCAGATCGCATGTTCAGTGGCTGTGGCTGGGACTTGCATTGCAACCACATGGAACGAAAGATTACTACTACACCCAATCAACAGAATATGCTGCGATCAGAAACAAATTGAATCCGGTCAAAAGTTACGAAAAAAAAACATACATACACACACATACATACATCATACATACATACATCATACATACATACATACATACATACATCATACATACATACATACATACATGCATACATACATACATACATACATACATACATACATACATGCATACATGCATACATACATACATACATACATACATACATACATACATACATACATACAACATACATACAAATATACAGTACATGCATACATACATACAAATATACAGTACATACCAGGCACGGCATCACAAGGGTTTTTTTTCTGCCCCCCAGCCCAGTTTAGCTTCTACGTACCCTCAAGAAGAACAGCAAAAAACAATAGAAAATATTGGCCCAGACACAAGTGTCATTGAGACGACAGTAATGAAACACCGCAGAGGGACGGTAAGACGGAATTGAGCTGATTTATTTTGCTTTATTTTGCTTTATTTTGCTTTACTTTGCTTTATTCAGCTGCTGGGTTGACGTCTTGGAGACAGCTACGCTCAGGCTGCTTGCGGCGCCCGGCGCTGTCCATGGTGCTGAACGCAGCGGGGGGTGAGCAAGACACACCACATCGCTGCGCTCGGCATTGCTCGCTTTCCTCCGTTGCAAATACGACCTTCGGCCCTAATTCATTGTTGTGGAAATCCACCGAATGGAAAAGACAGGGAAATGAAGTTTCGGTCAACGAGGGAGGAGGAGAGAGGGCGAGAGAGCTGCACTGCATGAGCAGAAAAACAGACAAAACTAATCAACATTTTTCTATTTTACCCAATGACCCTGGC